>NC_133617.1:331704066-331824066 GCF_048593235.1 Sminthopsis crassicaudata | reverse complement strand
AGAACAATAATATTCCATAACATTCATATACTATAATTTACCCAACCATTCTCCAATTGATGGACATCCATTCATTTTCCAGTTTCTAGCCACTACAAAAAGGGCTGCCACAAACATTTTGGCACATGCAGGTCCCTTTCCCTTCTTTAGTATTTCCTTGGGATATAAGCCCAGTAGTAGCACTGCTGGGTCAAAAGGTATGCACATTTTGATAATTTTTTGGGCATAATTCCAGATTGCTCTCCAGAATGGTTGGATTCTTTCACAACTCCACCAACAATGCATCAGTGCCAGTTTTCCCACAGCCTCTCCAACATTCATCATTATTTGTTCCTGTAATCTTAGCCAATCTGACAGGTGTGTAATGATATCTCAGAGTTGTATTAATTTGCATTTCTCTGATCAATAGTAATTTGGAACACTTTTTCATATGAGTAGAAATAGTTTTAATTTCATCATCTGAAAATTGTCTGTTCATATCCTTTGACCATTTGTCAATTGGAGAATGGCTTGATTTCTTATAAATTAAAGTCAATTGTCTGTATATTTTGGAGATGAGGCCTTTATCAGAACCTTTACCTGTAAAATGTTTTTTCCCAATTTGTTACTTCCCTTATAATCTTGTTTGCATTAGCTTTGTTTGTGCAGAAACTTTTTAATTTGGTGTAATCAAAATTTTATATTTTGTGATCAATAATGGTCTCTAGTTCTCCTTTGGACATAAATTCCTTCCTCATCCACAAGCCTGAGAGGTAAACTATCCTATGTTCCTCTAATTTATTTATGATTTAATTCTTTATGCCTAAATCTTGGACCCATTTTGATCTTAGTATGTGGTGTTAAATGTGGATCCAAGCCTAGTTTCTGCCATGACAGTATATAAAATGGTGATGATTTGCATGTATTTATTTTTATATTCTTCAAGATTGTTAACATTGTTAATTATATGAAAAAGATTTTTTGAAATTAAAATGAAGTGTAACACCATATCACCTGTAAAGAATGATAGTTTTATTTCCTAATTGCCAATTTTTATTCTTTACATTTCTTTTTCTTTTCTTATTGCTATTGTTGATATTTCTAAAACATAATAGCAATTTAGTTTTCTTATTTTTATAAAATAAAATAAAGTGATAAATTATCAATTTCATTGGGATTTAAAAATATAATGAGCTCCTACTTTTATATATTGGTTCAATTGTTTTTAACTTTTGTTTTTATTCATTTCTGCTTGATATGACAGTATTTCCATTTTGGAATTTAATTCAACTTGTAATTTGTTCTTTTTCTAGGTTTTCTTTTAGTTCCTGTTAAATTCACTGATCTGGTATTTTTTTTCTTTTATTGATATATGCATTTAACAAATATACATTTCCCCCTATGTGCTGCTTTGGTTGCATCCTACAAATTTTGGCATGTTGTCTCAAGTTTTTATTATGTTTTTTGATCCACTCCTTACTTAGGATTAGGCTATTTAGTTGCTAAATAATTTCTATGCTTCCATAGCTCTATATTAAACATACTTTTACTTGACTTATGGTTTGAAAGGCTATATTTAATGATTATGATTTTGTGCATTTGGTTATGAGAGTTTTTGTCCTAATACACAGTTAGTTTTTTGAAGGTTCCATGAAAATAAGAAAAAATGTATTTCATTATATAAAAATTCTGTTTTATCAAGTTTCATTATACCTACCTTTTCTATAAAGTTTTATTCATCTACTCAATTTTTTTTTAATTTTCTGGTTAGAGATTTAAAGCTCCAAGAGTGTAAAGTTGAATTCTCCCACTAGTGCTATTTATCTTTTTTTTCTCTTTTTTTTAACCATTTAAATTTTCCTTTACACATTTTGCTCTGATATTTGTTTAACTTATGTTTAGTTTTTTCCCCATATTTTTATTATAGCTTTTTGTCAACAGAATATATGCCTGGGTAATTTTTCAACATTGACCTTTATAATCACTTCTGATCCAACTTTTCCCTTCCTTCCCTCTACCTGCTCCCCTAGATGGCAGGCAGTCTCATAGATGTTAAACATGTTAAACATGGATATATGTATACTTGTTGATACAGTTTTCTTGATGCCCAAGAGAAATTGAATTTAGAAATGTAAAAATTTCCTGGGAAGAAAAACAAAAATGAAAGAAGTCCACACTCATTTTCCAGTGTCCTTTCACTGGGTGTAGCTGATTCTGTTCATCACTGATCAATTGGCTCTGAATTGGATCTTCTCATTGCCAAAGATAGCCACTTCAATCAGAGTTTATATTCATATAGTATTGTTGTTGAAGTGCATAATGATGTCCTAGTTCTGCTCATTTCATTTAGCATCAGTTCAACTAAGTCTTTCCAAGCCTCTCTATTCATCATACCTGTCATTTCTTACAGAACAATAATATTCCATAACATTCATATAACATAATTTATTCAGACATTCTCTAATTGATGGGCATCCATTCAATCTCTAGTTTCTAGCCACTATGAAAACGGCTGCTACAAACATTTTTGCACATACAATTTCTCTTTGGGATATAAGCCCAATAGTAACACTGCTGGATCAAAAGGCATGCACAGTTTGATAAGTTTTTGAGCATAGTTCCAAATTGTTCTCCAGAAAGGTTGGATCCATTCACAACTCTACCAACAATGCATCAGTGTCCTAGTTTTTCTCACACCGCCTCCGACAATCTTCATTGTCTTTTCCTGTCATTTTATTCAATCTGACAGGTGTGTAGTGGTATCTCAAAGTTGTCTTAATTTGCATTTCTCTGATCAATAATGATTTGGAACACTTTCATATGAGTAGAAATAGTTTCAATTTCATCATCTGAAAATTGTATGTTCATATTCTTTGACCATTTATTAGTTGGAAAATAGATTGATTTCTTATAAATTAGAGTCAATTCTCTATATATTTTGGAAATGAGTCTTTTATCAGAACCTTTAAGTGTAAAACTGTTTTCTCAGTTTATTGCTTTCCCCTAATCTTGTCTGCATTAGTTTTGTTTGTACAAAAGATTTTTAAATTTGATATAATCAAAATTTTCTATTTTGTGATAAATAATGATCTCTAGCTCTTCTTTGGTCATAAATTCCTTCCTCCTCCATGGGTCTGAAAAATAAACTGTCCTATTTTCTTCTAATTTATTTATAATCTCATTATTTATGCCTAAACCATGAACCCATTTTAAACTTACCTTGATGTACAATTTTAAGTGTGGGTCAATGCCTAGTTTCTGCCATATTAATTTCTAATTTTTCCCAGCAGTTTTTGTCAAATAATGAATTATTATCCCAAAAGTTGGGGTCTCTGGGTTTGTCAAGTACTAGATTGTTATAGTTATTTGTAAAGTTCTTTTCGTCTCTCAATTGGAATCCTTCTCTGGCAGTATATCTCTTTTCTGTTAAATCTTTTCCTCTGTGAGCAGGTTTCTTAGGAAGGTTCTGGAGCCTCCAGCCACTCTCTTTCCAGACCACTGTCTAAACTCTAACTCCTAGTCAGACTAACTCCAGGCTCAATGCTTTCTCTTTTATCATCCCAGAGAATGGGCATGTGAGAACTCAGGGGCTTGTGGGAAAATTAATTCAACCAATGAACTTGCTCCTTTTAAAAGTTGTGTAAACTCCTTTTCAGAAGTTCAAAGGTGTAAACTCCCCCTAAAGGCCGGAACTAAAGGTGTGAATTCTGAGCTAGAGAATTGCCCAGACAACCTGAGTTCTCACCTTGTAATCCTAACAGTTATTGACTATTTTGTCCTGTGAACCTAACCTATTCTACTGATCAACTAGTGTATTTCTTAGCCAATACTAAATGGTTTTGGTGACTGCTGCTTTATAATATAGTTTTAGATCAAGTACAGCTAGGCCACCTTCATTTGATTTTTTTTTCACTAGTTCCCTTGAAATTCTCAACATTTTGTTCTTCCATATGAATTTTGTTGTTATTTTTTCTAGGTCATTAAAATAGTTTCCTGGGAATCTGATTATAATATCATTAAATAAATTGATTAGTTAGGTAGTATTGTCATCTTTATTATATTCGCTTGGCCTATTCAAGAGCACTCAATATTTTCCAGTTATTTAGATCTGACTTTATTTGTGTGACAAGTGTTTTGTAGTTTTGCTCTTATAGTTTCTGACTTTCCTTTGGCAGATAGATTCCCAAATATTTTATACTATCCACAGTTATTTTAAAGGGAATTTCTCTTTCTATCTCTTGGTGTTTGTTTTGTTTGTGATGTATAAAAATGCTGAGGATTTATGTGTATTTATGTTGTATCCTGCAACTTTGCTAAAGTTGTGGATTATATCTAATAGCTTTTTAGTAGAATCTCTGGAGTTCTCTAGGTATACCATCATCTCTGCAATGATTGATAATTTGGTATGCTCATTAACTTATGTTTAGTTTTAATGTTATTTCATTCTCTTTTTTACTTTTAACAAGATGAGATTTCTCCTGACACTGTCTTCTCTAGAACAAGCAGAGGAAGGGCTGCCTCTCTCCTCTCATTTCCTAGGAACCGTGCCATTTCATTGTAGAGTCTTGAAACTAACTTCACTTAAGGAACTGAAAACTGCAATAGAGATAAAGTGGAGCAGCTCACAAGGCAAAACTTCTCTCCTCCTACTCTTAGAACAAGCCACTGAGTTTGTGAATGTGAAGAAAGATTCAAAGTGAAATAAGTCATGCAATAGGCATGATGGAGATTGTCACTGAGCAGAAATTAGATGGATTCTATTGAATCAGGTTCATAAGGATAATATCTCACCACTGATTTCTGACTTTTAACAAGGAGAGTCTCAGACCCAAGAAAATGTTTCTACAGACAGTGGAAGCATCTAAATTATGAGGGAAATATACTTGGAAACCTCTACTTTTTCAAAAGGCATTTGAAGTCTGATTTTCTAATTTGTTTCCTTTAATTTTTTTCCTGATAAATTTATTTATTTTATACAAACAACTATGAAAAATTAGAGGAAAAGAGAAAGACTATAGGAGACAGAAAAAAAAAAAAGAAAAATAGAAAAGGAATTGAGTATAACATGTGTTAATTTATATTCAATTTCCTTAGTTCCTTTTTTGGGTGCAGATGGCATCTTCTGTCCAAAGTCTATTAGGATTGCTTTGGGTATCTGAAGCAGTGAAAAAAAATGAAGTCTTTTGTAGTTGATCATGGCACATTATATATATTTTTGTATATATTCCTGTTCTACTTTTTTGTTCACCATCAGTTCATATAAATCTTTCCAGGCCTTTCTAAAATCATCCTGTCCACCATCTTCTTTTTCTTTTCTTATTGTTAAAGCCAACATTTCTATTACAATGTTGAATAGTAGTAGTGATAATGGGCCATCCTTGTCTCACCCCTGCTCCTATTAGGAATGTGTTAAGCTTTTTTGCATTACAAATGATACTTGTTGTTGGTTTCAAATAGATATTACTTATTATTTTAAGGAAAACTCCCTCTATCCATATGCTCTCTATTGTTTTTAATAGGAATGGGTGTTATATTTTGTCAAAAAGCCTTTTATACATCTATTGAGATTATTATATGATTTCTGTTGGTTTTATTATTGATATGGTCTAGTATGATAATAGTTTTTCTCATATTGAACCAGCCCTCCAATCCTCATCGTAATGCATTATCTTGCTGATAAGTTGCTGTAATTTTTCTGCTAATATTTTATTTTAAAAATTTCTATTAATATTAATTAGAGACATTGGTCTATAAATTTTGTCTCTTTTTTTGCGCTTCCTGGTTTAGGTATTAATACCATATTTGTGTCATAGAAGGGATTTGGCAGTACTTTTCCTTAACATATTTTTTCCCAAATAGTTTACATAGCAATGGGATTAATTGTTCTTTAATTGTTTTCTAGAATTCAATTGTGAATCCATCTGACCTGGAGATTTTTTCTTAGGTATTTCAATTGTGGTTTGTTCATTTTCTTTTTCTAAATTGGGATTTTTATTTAAGTAATTTATTTCCTCGGCTGCTAATTTGAGGAAATTTTATTTTTGGCAATATTCATCCAATTTGATTGGATTGTCTTTTTATAGCTTAAATTTCTCTTAATTTTATTAATTAATTAAAGTTTTCTTAGTTTCTATTTTATCAATCACTCCTTTGAGTTTCAGAATGTCTAATTTGGTATTAAATTGTGTTTTTTTAACTTGTTCTTTTAAAAAGTTTTTTTTAGTTGCATGCCCAATTCATTGAGCTTCTCTTTCTCTATTTTATTTTTGTAGTTATTTGGAGATATAAAATTTCCCTGAGAACAGTTATGAATGCATTCCATATGTTTTGCTATGTTGGCTCATTATTTCAATTCTTTTGGATGAAATTACGTATTGTTTCTGTGACTTGCTCTTTGACCTATTCGTTTTTATATTAGATTATTTGATTTCTAATTTATTTTTAGTCTATCTTTTCCTGCCCAAATATTAAGTAAATCTTTTTTATTGAATTGTGGTCTGAAAAATTAACATTTATTATTTCTGCTTTTCTACATTTGATTGTGAGGGCATTTTTTGCCCTAATACATTTCAATTTTTGTGTAGATTCTATGTACTGCTTAGGAAAACATCTATTCCTTTTTGTCTTATTCAATGTTCTCCAGAAGTCTATCATATCTAGATATTCTAGGATTCTATTACCTTTCCTAGTTCCTTTCTCATTTATTTTGTCATAAACTTTGTCTCATTCTGAGAGAGAAAGGTGCAGTGACCCATTAGATAATTTGGCACTCAATTTTTTTAACTTAAATTTTTATTAAAGCTTTTTATTTACAAAGCATATCCATGGATAATTTTTCCAACATTGACCCATGCATAACTTTTTATTGCAAATTTTCCCCTCCTCATCCCCAACCCCTTCCCTAGCTGGCTGGTAGTCGAATACATGTTAAATATTTTGAAATACAATTTTGATCCAATATATGTATACATATTTATATAGATATCTTATTGCACAAGAAAAATCAGATCAAGAAGGAAGAAAAAGAAAATAAAATGCAAGCAAATAACAACAGAGAGAATAAGGATGCTATTTTGTGTTCCACAATCTATTCCCATTGTTTTCTCTTTGGGTATAGACACCTCTCTTCATCACTGAACAAGTGGAACTGATTTGAATCATCTTAATGTTGAAGAGAGTACATCAGAATTGATCCTTGTATAGTCTGGTTGTTGCCATGCATAATGATCTCCTGGTTCTGTTCATTTCCCTTAATATCAGTTCATGTAAGTTTCTCTAGGCTGCTCTGAACTCATCCTACTGGTCTTTTCTTACAGAACAATAGGATTACATAGCATCCATATACCATACTTTATTCAGCCATTCTACAATTGATGAGTATCCACACAGTTTCCAGGTTCTTGCTACTACAAACAGGCTTGCCACAAACATTTTTACACATGTGGGTTCCTTTTCCTCCTTTATGATCTCTTAGATATATAATCCCAGTAGAAACATTGCTGGATCAAAGGGTATGCACAGTTTGATAACTTTTTGTTTGCTCTCTATTTCTTCCTACTGGTCTTAAATTTTTCAGGAGTTTTGTTGCTCTAACATTGGTGCATAAACATTTAGAAACAATTAATAATTTCACCCAAGATAATGACAACGATGAGACATCATACCGAAATTGTAGGATGCAGCTAAAGCAGTAATAAGGGGAAATTTTATATTTTTAGAGGCTTATTTGAATAAAATAGAGAAAAAGAACATTAATGAATTGGGCCTGCAACTTAAAAAGCTAGAAATAAACCAAATTAAAAACCCCCAACCAAAAACTAAACTTGAAATACTAAAATTAAAAGGAGAAATAAATAATATTGAAAGTTAAAAAAAAAACTATTGAAATAATAAATGTAACCAAGAGTTGGTTTTATGTGAAAACAATAAAATAGATAAACCTTTGGTAAATCTGATCAGAAAAAGGAAAGAGGAAAATAAAATTGTTAGTCTTACAAATGAAAAAAGGGATCTTTCCACCAATGAAGAGGAAATTAGAGAAATAGTGAGTTACTTTGCACAACTTTATGCCAATAGATTTGATAACTTAAGTGAAATGGATGACTACCTCTAAAAATATAGGCTTCCTAGATTAACAGAGGAGGAGATAAATTGCTTAAATAGTCCCATTTCAGAAAAAGAAATAGAACAAGCTATTAATCAACTCCCTGTGAAAAATCCCTAGGACCAGATGGATTTACATGTGAATTCTATCAAACATTTAAAGAACAATTAGCCCCAATGCTATATAAACTATTTGAAAAAATAAGGGATGAACGAGTCCTACCAAACTTCTTTTATGACACAGACATGGTACTGATACCTAAACCAGGCAAGTCGAAAATGGAGAAAGAATACTATAGACCAATTTCCTTATGAATATTGACGCTAAAATCTTAAATAAGATATTAGCAAAAAGACTTCGGGAAATCATCCCCAGGATAATACACTATGATCAAGTAGGATTTATACCAGGAATGCAGGGCTGGTTTAATATTAGGAAAACTATTAGTATAATTGACCATATTAATAATCAAATTAATAAAAACCATATGATCATCTCAATAGATGCAGAAAAAGCATTTGACAAAATCCAACATCCATTCCTACTAAAAACGCTTGAGAGTATAGGAATAAATGGACTATTCCTTAGAATCATCAGGAGCATATATTTACGACTGTCAGTAAGCATAATATGCAATAGAAATAAACTACAACCTTTCCAAGTAAGATCAGGAGTGAAACAAGGTTGCCCACTATCACCATTACTATTCAATATAGTACTAGAAACACTAGCCTCGGCAATAAGAGCCGAGAAAGAGATTCAAGGAATTAGAGTAGGAAATGAGGAAATCAAACTATCACTCTTTGCAGATGACATGATGGTATACTTAGAGAACCCCAAAGACTCTGCTAAAAAGCTATTAGAAATAATTCAGAATTTTAGCAAAGTTGCAGGATACAAAATAAATCCACATAAATCCTCAGCATTTTTATATATCACCAACAAAATGCAACAGCAAGAGATACAAAGAGAAATTCCATTCCAAACAAATGTTGAGAGTATAAAGTGTTTGGAAATTCATCTGCCAAAGAATAGTCAGGAAATTTATGAGCAAAATTACAAAACACTTGCCACAAAAATAAAGTCAAATTTAAATAATTGGAAAGACATTCAGTGCTCTTGGATGGGCCGAGCAAATATAATAAAGATGACAATACTCCCCAAACTCTTCTATTTATTTAGTGCTATACCAATCAGACTCCCAAGAAACTATTTTAATGACCTAGAAAAAATAACAACAAAATTCATATGGAAGAAAAAAAGGTCGAGAATTGCAAGGGAACTAATGAAAAAAAAAGTCTGATGAAGGTGGTCTAAGTGTACCTGATCTAAAGCTATATTATATAGCAGCAGTCACCATAACCATTTGGTATTGACTAAGAAATAGACCGGTAGAACAATGGAACAGATTAGATACAAAGGACAAAAAAGGGTACATCTATAGCAATCTAGTCTTTGACAAACATAAAGATACCAACATTAGGGATAAAAATTCATTATTTGGAAAAACCTGTTGGGAAAACTGGAAATTAGTATGGCAGAAATTAGATATGGATCCACACTTAACACCATATACCAAGATAAGATCAAAATGGGTCCATGATTTAGGCATAAAGAATGAGATCATAAATAGATTAGAGGAACAGAGAATAGTCTACCTCTCAGACCTGTGGAGGAGGAAGGAATGTATGACCAGAGGAGAACTAGAGATCATTATTGATCACAAAATAGAAGATTTTGATTACATCAAACTAAAAAGTTTCTGTAAAAACAATACTAATGCAAACAAGATTAGAAGGGAAGTAATGAATTGGGAAAATATTTTTAAAGTTAAAGATTCTGACAAAGGTCTCATTTCCAAAATATATAGAGAACTGACCCTGATTTATAAGAAATCAAACCATTCTCCAATTGATAAATGGTCAAAGGATATGAACAGACAATTCTCAGATGATGAAATTGAAACTATATCCATTCATATGAAAGAGTGTTCCAAATCAGTACTGATCAGAGAAATGCAAATTAAGACAACCCTGAGATACCACTACACACCTGTCAGATTGGCTAAGATGACAAGAACAAATAATGATGAATGTTGGAGGGGATGTGGGAAAACTGGGACACTGATACATTGTTGGTGGAGTTGTGAAAGAATCCAGCCATTCTGGAGAGCAATTTGGAACTATGCCCAAAAAGTTATCAAATTGTGCATACTGTTTGACCCAGCATTGCTGTTATTGGGATTATATCCCAAAGAAATACTAAAGAGTGGAAAGGGACCTGTATGTGCCAAAATGTTTGTGGCAGCCCTTTTTGTAGTGGCTAGAAACTGGAAGATGAATGGATGTCCATCAATTGGAGAATGGTTGGGTAAACTGTGGTATATGAAGGTTATGGAATATTATTGCTCTGTAAGAAATGACCAGCAGGAGGAATACAGAGAGGCTTGGAGAGACTTACATAAACTGATGCTGAGTGAAATGAGCAGAACCAGAAGATCACTATACACTTCAACAACAATACTGTATGAGGATGTATTCTGATGGAAGTGGGTATCTTCAACATAAAGAAGATCCAACTCACTCCCAGTTGATCAATGATGGACAGAAACAACTACACCCAGAGAAGGAACACTGGGAAATGAATGTAAATTGTTAGCACTACTGTCTATCTACCCAGGTTACTTATACCTTCGGAATCTAATACTTAATGTGCAACAAGAAAATGGTATTTACACACATATATTATATCTAGGTTATATTGTAACATATGTAAAATGTATGGGATTGCCTGTCATCAAGGGGAGGGAGTAGAGGGAGGGAGGGGATAATTTGCAAAAATGAATACAAGGGATAATATTATTTAAAAAAATATTACTCATCCATATATACTGTGAAAAAAATTATAAATAGAAAAATAAAAATGGAAAAAAATGCTTCTTGTAAAAAACACATTTTAAGAATCTGTTGTTTTTCTTTTAATACATTCTGCTATTGGCTTTCTTTTTATGAGAGAGTTCATCCTATTTGCATTTATTTATGATTACTGTGGAAAAATACAGCTCTGTATTTTCCTCCATCCTATTTTCTACCATGCATATATTTTTTTCTCTCTTTCAACTGTGAATTTAGTCATGTTTTTTTTTAACCACCTCACCCACTATCTCATCTCTTATTATTCCTCCCCTTTTCTTAGTAACACTTTTTAAACTCACTATCTTATATTCTATCACCCCTTTCTTCCTTTCTCTTACCTTTTCCTTTAGTGTTCCCGCCTTCCCTTCTATTCTGTATCTCTCTTTTTTTTTTCTCTTTCCCCTTATTCCTTATGGGTTTAGACAAATTTCTGTACTTAACTAAGTGATTATTATTCCTTCTTAGAACCAAAACTAATGGGATAAAATTTCAAGCAAGCTCATTCTCCTCTTTCATTTCCCTTGATTGTAATAGGTCTTTTCACTTTATGTGAACTACTTGTCCCATTATACTTCCCCTTTCCTCTTTTTTCCAGTACTGATCTTTTTCCATTCCTTAATGTCTTTTTCTTTGATGTCATTGCATCAGAGTCCATTCAAAACCATACCTTCTGTTCATGAGCTGCTCCCCTCTGTCTGCCCCAATGACTTATACAGTTCTCAAGAGGTACAGATATTGTTTTCCTATCTAGGGATTTAAACACTTTAATCTTTAAATTATATATATATATATATATATATATATATATATATATATATATATATATATATATATATATATATATAATTTCCCCTTGGAAAATATATAATGTTTTTATTTTTATGGCTTTCTTGAGTCCTGTGTTTTTGTATTAAATTTCTGTTAAATTCTGTTTATTGAATTGAAATTATTGAAAGTCTTTTACTTCATTGAAGCTCCATCACCTCCCTTGAAAGATGATGCTGAGTCTTTCTGAGTAATTAATTCTTGGTTGTAACCTTTTGTTTACAGTGGTATCTTTGCCTACTCTTTTCAGCAAACAACCTGGTTTCCCAGAGTTTGCCTTGTGGTCTGGGACTGGGAACTGCCCTACTGATTTGCTCCTCATATGAACCAGGACTGAGGGTTTTACTTGTTGATTCGCTGTGATTAAGCCCATCTCACTGGTTTACCCAGGGTCTGTCTCAGCTGCACTGATCACCTTTCTCACCCCAATGAGACTTTTCTTGAATTTTTTTCAGTCTATCTTGTTGATATTTCATTTAGAAGCAATATTTACCATAATTATATGGCAATATCAGATATTAAAAATAAACTAACCATTAGATTTAAGAAAGGGGAATTCAGCAACTTCAAATACTATTATTTCTGTCCTTGTGTAATAATTTCAAATTTTTACTTATATATTTGGTGATACCTATATCACAGCCCTCTATTCTTATGCTACAGACTTATCATGAGAACTCATTCCATTATTGATCCCCAATCTTGACCTCAGGTTCTGTGTTTATCAACAAATTGGCTCTATCCATATCTAAACTCAACTCAAATCACATTGCTATACTCTGACCATCTTCAAGGCATGCAGGACTGTGTGCTCTTTGCCTCCTTTTTCCGTCATTGGATATAATAATCAAATCAATAAGTCATAGACTGCTTTTTGCATCTTGCCATCTCTATGATCTGTTTCAAAGAATCTACAATATGATAGTACTTAATAAATGCTTGTTGATTTTTTGACTGATTTCTCTATAAAAAAGTATTAATCAACTGTTCTATGTCTGCACTCAATATCAATTTGATTTATTATACCAAAACACTTTTCTCTGACTACTATTTTCATAATATTTAATATCATGTTCCAATAGTTTATGAGTTCTTAAAGAATAGAGGCAATCTTGTGTTTTTTGTTTGTTTATATTCCCATGATTTTTACAGTATCTAACATAAAATGAATGGTTAATTATTTTTTATTTATTTATTCATTAATATATTACTTGACCATGCTGGAATATATTTTTTGTTTTGGAAATCTGCATTTAGGAATGGCATATAAAAATAAGAATTTCAACATGTGACACATGAAAAGTCTGAAAGAATTTCTGGGTAATTAATTATCAATTTATTAACTACAGCTGGCAAATAATAAATTGAGGTCATTGTATATTTTGGAAATAAAAGAAGAACAATGGGGGGGGCTGATGAAATTTTAATATCTCATTATCAATTAACAATTAATGAGAAAATGAATATTAAAATGAGGGGTGGGCTTTTTTCATTAAGAGATTAGAGGATATGACTTTGTTAATGGCAGTACACTTACTTCATTCCATCTCCAGCATTCTATAAAGAGAAGTCCACCTCTGCCAAATCAATAAATAATGAACTATGAAAGGGTAAGAATTTCACCTAGCAAAAAATGTCTTTACCCTTTTATCAGAATTAAGCTCTCCCAATTGGGTAGAACACTACCCAAGATTTAAGACTATCTCATTGTCAGCTTGGTCCTTCATTAAGAATGGGGTTTTGGAATGTGGAATTAGAAAGTGAAAAAACTCTGAATTCCCTAATAGTAAATGACTATTCATAATTATTTCTCTCTTATAGGAGGCGAAAAATTTAGAGAAATAGGAAATATGATTAAATATATATATATCCTTGCAGTGTAGAAGCCTGGACAAGTCTGAGTCAAAAGACTTGTGTTCAGATCCTAGCTGTAACACAACAATTTTATGATACTGAGAAAATTGCTTAGTCTATCTAGACCTCAATTTCCTCATTTTTAAAATTAGAATGTTAGACTAGATGGCCTCTTTAGTTCAATCATCCTCTTGCTTAAAGAGGAGAGAACTCTCTTTAAGTCTGAATATTTTCTCTGTTCAAGAAGGAATAAATGTTTTCAGATCCAGAAAAAAAAAAAGAAAGAAAAATAGGGAATGAATGTTTCATAGAGACCAATTTTGACCTGATGTTGAAGAAAACAGACATTTCAACAGAAACAAGATGCCAAAAATTTCTAAATTCAGAATTGCAAAAATGAAATGATCTGCCATGGCGCAGCAGGTGATTGATTGCTTTGCAGTGATAATTCTCCCTTAGTTTTACGTTACACTAGATGACCTCTGAGAGTTTCTATCATTTCATATTATAAATTGGACAAATCTTAAAATACTCACCTAATGATTTCTTTGATTTGTCCTGGACTTTTATCATCTATACAGATATTGATGTTATTTCTTTTCAGATTAAAAAAAATGTTTCTTCACCATAATTACCAATTCAACCTACCCTCTGTGTATCTGGAGAAAGTGGAATGAAATAATAATATGAACATTTATACAGTGCTTACATTGTGACAGGCACTTATAATAATTATCTCATTTGATTCTCACATTACCCCTAATATTATTATTTTTGTTATTACTATTTCATTATTCCCTTTTTGTAATTAAAAAAGTGAGGCAAGTAAAGTTTAAGTGACTTGACCAAACTCCCAGAGTTAATAAATATGGAAGGTGTATTTATATTCATGTCTTGCTGGCTCCAGACCCTATACTCCCATTTTCTACCTGTACTCCAATGTGCCAGCTGGCTGCCAAGACAATTTTGTTGTTCATTCAGTTTAATAGTGCCCAATTCTTTGACCCTGGTGAGGTTTTTCTTGGCAAGGATACTGGAATCCTCTTTAAGTTCATTTTATAGATGAAGGGTTAAGTGACTTGTCCATGGTCATTCAGCTAATAAGACTGTGAGGTTATATTTGAATTCATGCTTTCTTGACACCAAAAAATCCCCAAAATATTTTCACGACAGGCAGATACTACTGAAATGACTGAACAACAATAAAACCTCCCATCTTCAGGCCTGGTGCTTTATCAATTGAACCAACTATCTGCCCTTCCTAAACATATACATTCATTTAAAATTCAGAACACATTGTACCTAATGCATTTAGAAGGTCAAAGATAAATATGAATTCTGACCAAGCATTAAACAGCAAAACAGAGTTGCCTGTTTTTCTCAGGTTATCCTGCTGTTGGTAGGTCACAGTATATCTCATTTGACCTTTAGTTTTGCCAACAGACTGATTTCTGGTAAAAGTAAATTCTCATAGAATAATTTGTGTTTTGTGTTCCCTAGGAATGCAGTGCTATTTCATCAGAAATAAGGTATGTTTGTGAATATAGCATCTATCTTTTCTTGGCAAAGGAAATAAGGCATCTCTGTACATTATTTCCTGTTATATTTTCTGGAAAGCAATATAGTGAGTTTATTCCCTATGTGTTTTTGATTGCTTTGTATCTTGAAATCCCAGCATAGTTCCTAGTGTAATAAAGCTCAGATATATTGAAAAGTTGCTTATCTTTAGCTCTATTACTAAAAATACCACAATATTTTTTTCTGGTGCTAGGGATTGAACATATATCTTTGATCCTAAAAACAAGGAGAAAAAAAGAAAAAGAGGTTGTTTCTGGTAAAAACAAAATAATAACAATGAGAAAAACAAGAAGCCATCATTGAGTCCACTACTTAGACATTTTGACTTTATTTAAGTTTGATGATACTAAATCCCTAAACATAAGACTTTATGGGAAAATCAAGTGTATTGGTAATCAAGTTTTGATTTAGCAAACATATTTAGCAAGGAAATCCTGAAGTCAATGAATTATAATGTGGAAGAGAGGAAGTCTAGAAAATCTGAATCCATTCTTAAACACATATTAAATTTGTGACACAGAATAATTTCCTTATCTATAAAATTATTTTCAGAATTCTTTAAGGCAGTAAAATTTTCAAATATATTATGTATACCATGTTATTTTTTCTAGGTCATTGAAATAGTTTCTTGGGAGTGTGATTGGTATGGCACTAAATAAATAGACTAAAAAATAACAAAATTCATATGGAAGAACAAAAGGTTGAGAATTTCCAGGTAATTAATAAAAAAAATCAAATGAAGGTGGCCTACATGTACCTGATCTAAAACTATATTATAAAGCAGCAGTTACCAAAACCCTTTGGTATTGGCTAAAAAATTGATTAGTTGATCACTGGAATAGGTTAGGTTCACAAGACATAATAGTCAATAACTATAGCAATCTAGTGTTTCACAAACCCAAAGATCCTAATTTGGGGCATAAGAATTCATTATTTGCAAAATCTCCTGGGAAAACTGGAAATTAGTATGGCAGAAATTAGGCATGGACCCATAATTAACATCGTACATCAAGATAAAATCAAAATGGGTCCATGATTTAAGCATAAAGAAGGAGATCATAAATAAATTAGAGGAACATAGGATAGTTTACCTCTCAGACCTGTGGAGGAGGAAGGAATTTGTAACCAAAGGAGAACTAGAGATCATTATTGATCACAAAATAGAAAATTTTGATTACATCAAATTAAAAAGCTTTTGTGCAAACAAAATTAGAAGGGAAGCAACAAACTGGAAAACATTTTTATAGTTTAAGGTTCTGATAAAGGCCTGATTTCCAAAATATATAGAGTATAATTTATACTGACTCTAATTTATATGAAATCAAGCCATTTTCCAATAGATAAATGGTCAAAGAATATGAATAGACAATTTTCAGATGAAAAAATCAAAACTATTTTTAGCCATAAGAAAAGATGCTCAAAGAAATTATTAATTAGAGAAATACAAATTAAGACAACTCTGAGAAACCACTACACATTTGTTAGATTGGCTAGAATGACAGGGGAAGATAACACAGAATGTTGGAGGGGATGTGGGAAAACTGGGACACTGATACATTGTTGGTGGAATTACGAATACATTCAGCCATTCTGGAGAGTGATTTGGGACTATGCTCAAAAAGTTATCAGACTGTGCATACCCTTTGATCCAGCAGTGTTGCTATTGGACTTATATACCAAAGAGATTTTAAAGAGAAAGGCACCTGTATGTACAAGAATGTTTGTGGCAGCCCTCTTTGTAGTGGCCAGAAACTGGAAACTGAATGGATGCCCATCAATTGGAGAATGGCTGAATAAATTGTGGTATATGAATATTATGGAATATTATTGTTCTGTAAGAAATTACGAACAGGATGATTTCAGAAAGGCCTGGAGAGACTTACATGAACTGATGCTGAGTGAAATGAGCAGGACCAGGAGATCATTATATACTTCAACAATAAAACTATATGATGATCAATTCTGATGAACATGGACATCTTCAAGAATGAAATGAAGCAAATCAGTTCCCTTTGTTCTATAATGAATAGAACGAGCTACAACCAGCTAAAGATCTCTGGGAACTGAGAGTGAAGTACTACATAGCATTCCCAATAACTATATTTTTGTCCGCCTATATTTTTTATTTCCTTCACAGATTAATTATATATTATTTCAAAGTCCAATTCTTGTGAAACAAAATATCTGTATGGCTATGTATACATATATTGTATTTAACATATACTTTAACATATTTTTTTATTCATTTTTCCAAATTATCCCCTCCCTCCCTCCACTCCCTCCCCCCGATGGCAGGTAATCCCATACATTTTACATGTGTTACAATATAACTTAGATACAATATATGTGTGTAAATACCATTTTCTTGTTGCACGTTAAGTATTAGATTCCGAAGATATAAGTAACCTGGGTAGATAGACAGTAGTGCTACCAATTTACATTCACTTCCCAGTGTTCCTTCACAGGGTGTAGTTATTTCTGTCCATCAATGATCAACTGGAAGTGAGTTGGATCTTCTTTATGTTGAAGATTTCCACTTCCATCAGAATACATCCTCATACAGTATTGTTGTTGAAGTGTATAGTAATCTTCTGGTTCGGCTCATTTCACTCAGCAACAGTTGATTTAAGTCTCTCCAAGCCTCTCTGTATTCCTCCTGCTGGTCATTTCTTACAGAGAAATAATATTCCATAACCTTCATATACCACAATTTACCAAACCATTCTCCAATTGATGGACATCCATTCAACTTCCAGTTTCTAGCTACAACAAAAAGAGCTGCCACAAACATTTTGACACATACAGGTCCCTTTCCGCTCTTTAGTATTTCTTTGGGATATAATCCCAATAACAGCAATGCTGGGTGTCAAAGGGTATGCACAGTTTGATAACTTTTTGGGCATAGTTCCAAATTGCTCTCCAGAATGGCTGGATTCTTTCACAACTCCACCAACAATGTATCAGTGTCCCAGTTTTCCCACATCTCCTACAACATTCATTATTATTTGTTCCTGTCATCTTAGCCAATCTGACAGGTGTGTAGTGGTATCTCAGAGTTGTCTTAATTTGCATTTCTCTGATCAGTACTGATTTGAAACACTCTTTCATATGAGTGGAAATAGTTTCAATTTCATCATCTGAGAATTGTCTGTTCATATCCCTTGACCATTTATCAATAGGAGAATGGTTTGGTTTCCTATAAATCAGGGTCAGTTTTCTATATATTTTGGAAATGAGATCTTTGTCAAAACCTTTACTTTTAAAAATATTTTCCCAATTTGTTACTTCCCTTCTAATCTTGTTTGCATTAGTATTATTTGTACAGAAACTTTTTAGTTTGATGTAATCAAAATCTTCTATTTTGTGATCAATAATGATCTCTAGTTCTCCTCTGGTCATAAATTCCTTCCTCCTCCACAGGTCTGATAGGTAGACTATTCTCTGTTCCTCTAATCTATTTATGATCTCATTCTTTATGCCTAAATCATGGACCCATTTTGATCTTATCTTGGTATATGGTGTTCAATGTGGATCCATATCTAATTTCTGCCATACTAATTTCCAGTTTTCCCAACAGTTTTTTTCTGAATAATGACTTTTAGTCCATAATGTTGGTATCTTTGGGTTTGTCAAAGATTAGATTGCTATAGATGTACCCTTTTTTGTCCTTTGTATCTAATCTGTTCCACTGATCTACCATTCTATTTCTTGTTAGG
This sequence comes from Sminthopsis crassicaudata, assembly GCF_048593235.1. Lineage (NCBI taxonomy): Eukaryota > Metazoa > Chordata > Mammalia > Dasyuromorphia > Dasyuridae > Sminthopsis > Sminthopsis crassicaudata. Next base: position 331,805,095 of record NC_133617.1, on the reverse strand, counting down.
ATTACTAAGTGAGAACTCAGGTTGTCTGGACAGTGACAAGGTGAGAATTCAGGTTTTCTGGACAATTACAAGGTGAGAACTCAGGTTGACTTGATAGAGGGGGCAAGCTCATTGGCTGGGGTGGTTCTTCCCAGAAGCCCTTGCATTATCCCACGCCCATTCTCTGGGAGGATAAAAGACACAATATTGGGCCTGGAGAGCAGATCGGCCTGGAGAAGGATAAGAGCTGGAGGAGATTCAGAGCCAGGATTCAAAAAGAGGTCTCTGCATTACATCAGGCCTGACGGGGCTCTCTGCTGGAAGGGAAGTCACTTCTCTGGACAAGAGTTAACAGCAACTGCCTGGAGACAACGGTTCGCTACAGGAAGAAGAATCTGTATGAGAGATTTGAGTAGACACAGCAGATCTCTTCCCAGAGAGTGATCCGGCAGCTTCTGGAGACGACAGCTCACTACATTTTGGCACCCAACGTGGGGCAAGGACTTTTGCTTATCCTGACAAGAGGAGCTAGACCAGACCTTCACAATTACCAAATGGTTTTGGTGACTGCTGTTATATAATATAGCTTTAGATCAGGTACACTTAGACCACCTTCCTCTGAGTTTTTTTTTCATTAGTTCCCTTGCAATTCTCGACCTTTTATTCTTCCTTATGAATTTTGTTGCTATTTTTTCTAGGTCATTGAAATGGTTTCTTGGGAGTCTGATTGGTATAGCACTAAATAAATAGAAGAGTTTGGGGAGTATTGTCATCTTTATTATATTTGCTCGGCCTATCCAAGAGCACTGAATGTCTTTCCAATTATTTAAATCTGACTTTATTTTTGTGGCAAGTGTTTTGTAATTTTTCTCATATAAATCCTGACTATTCTTTGGTAGATGGATTCCCAAATACTTTATACTCTCAACATTTGTTTGGAATGGAATTTCTCTTTGTATCTCTTGCTGTTGCATTTTGTTAGTGATATATAAAAATGCTGAGGATTTATGTGGATTTATTTTTTATCCTTCTACTTTGCTGAAATTTTGAATTATTTCTAATAGCTTTTTAGCAGAGTCTTTGGGGTTCTCTAAGTATACCATCACGTCATCTGCAAAAAGTGATAGTTAGATTTCCTCATTTCCTACTCTAATTCCTTGAATCTCTTTCTCGGCTCTTATTGCCGAGGCTAGCGTTTCTAGTACTATATTGAATAGTAATGGTGATAGTGGGCAACCTTGTTTCACTCCTGATCTTACTTGGAAAGGTTGTAGTTTATTTCTATTGCATATTATGCTTACTGACGGTCTTAAATATATGCTCCTGATGATTCTAAGGAATAGTCCATTTATTCCTATACTCTCAAGCGTTTTTAGTAGGAATGGATGTTGGATTTTGTCAAATGCTTTTTCTGCATCTATTGAGATGATCATATGGTTCTTATTAATTTGATTATTAATATGGTCAATTATATTAATAGTTTTCCTAATATTAAACCAGCCCTGCATTCCTGGAATAAATCCTACTTGATCATAATGTATTATCCTGGAGATGATTTTCTGAAGTCTTTTTGCTTATATCTTATTTAAGATTTTAGCATCAATATTCATTAAGGAAATTGGTCTATAATTTTCTTTCTCAGTTTTCGATCGACCTGGTTTAGGTATCAGTACCATGCCTGTGTCATAAAAGGAGTTTTGTAGGTCTCCTTCATCCCCTATTTTTTCAAATAATTTATATAGCATTGGGGCTAATTGTTCTTTAAATGTTTGGTAGAATGCACATGTGAATCCATCTGGTCCTGGGGATTTTTTCCTGGGGAGTTGATTAATAGCTTGTTCTATTTCTTTTTCTGAAATGGCACTATTTATGCAATTTATTTCCTCCTCTGTTAATCTAGGAAGCCTATATTTTTGGAGGAAGTAATCCATTTCACTTAAGTTATCAAATTTATTGGCATAAAGTTGGGCAAAGTAACTCCTTATTATTCCTCTAATTTCCTCTTCATTGGTGGAAAGATCCCCCTTTTCATTTGTAAGACTAACAATTTGATTTTCCTCTTTCTTTTTTCTGATCAGATTTACTAAAGGTTTATCTATTTTATTGGCTTTTTCATAAAACCAACTCTTGGTTTTATTTATTAATTCAATAGTTTTTTTACTTTACATATTATTGATTTCCCCTTTTAATTTTTGTATTTCAAGTTTAATTTTTGGTGGAAGTTTTTAATTTGGTCTTTTTCTATCCTTTTAAGTTGCAAGCCCAATTCGTTAATCTTCTCTTTCTCTATTTTCTTCAAATAAGCCTCTAAAGATATAAAATTTCCCTCTATTACTGTTTTAGCAGCATCCCACAGATTTTGGTATGATGTCTCATCATTGTCATTATCTTGGGTGAAATTATTAATTGTTTCTATAATTTGCTCTTTTACCCAGTCATTCTTTAAGTTGAGATTATTCAGTTTCCAATTATTTTTTGGTCTATTTATCCCTAACTTTTTACTGAATGTAGCTTTTATTGCATTGTGGTCTGAGAACAAGGCATTTATAATTTCTGCCTTCCTACATTTAATTTTGAGATCTTTATGTCCTAATATATGGACAATTTTTGTAGAGGGTCCATGAACTGCTGAGAAGAAAGTATATTCCTTTCTATCGCCATTCAGTTTTCTCCAAATGTCTATCATACCTAGTTTTTCTAATGTTCTATTTATTTTTCAATTTCTTTCTTGTTTGTTTTGTGGTTTGATTTGTCTAAATCTGAGAGTACAAGGTTGAGATCTCCCACTATTATAGTTTTACTATTTCTTCTTGCAACTCTCTTAACTTTTCCTTTAGAAATTTAGATGCTATACCACTTGGTGCATATATGTTTAGTATCGATATGGCTTCATTATTTATGCTACCTTTCAGCAGGATATAGTTTCCTTCCTTATCTCTTTTAATTAGATCAACTTCTGCTTTTGCTTGATCTGAGATAAGGATAGCTACCCCTGCTTTTTTTGCTTTACTTCAAGCATAATAGATAGTGCTCCAACCTTTTACCTTTATTCTATATGTATCTCCCTGCTTTAAGTGTGTTTCCTGTAAACAACATATTGTAGGGTTCTGATTATTGATCCAGTCTGCTATCTGTCTCCATTTGATGGGAGCGTTCATCCCATTCACATTTACAGTTAAAATTACTAATTCTGCATTTCCTGCCATCATATTATCCCCACATTATGCTTTTTCCCTTGACCCCCCTGAACCCCTTCCCCAATATTTAATTTATAGACCCCCCTTGTGACGCACAGCCCTTCCTTTTTTTAGTATCCCTCCCACCTCCCTCCACATCCCTTCCCTTATTTTCCTTTTCTTTTTCCCTTTTCCTCTCCCCCCTTCTAATGAGGTGAGACAGAATTCTCTGAAAAACAAATATGTTAATTATTTACTCTTTGAGCCTCTTCTGATGAGAGTAAGATTTACACAATGATTCTCCCCCTCTCTAAATTCCCTCAGATATGGTGTATTTTCTATGCCTCTTCCTGGGATGTAGTTTCCCTCTTTTTATCACACCCTTCCATTTTTCTGATACTACCCCTTTCCATTTACTACACCCCTTCCTTTTTTTTTCTTTTATATCAGTAAAATCAAATTATCCATGCGTACTTTCTATATACCCACAACAGAGATATAGTTCTCAAGGGTTCTGTGTACCATTTTCTGTTTCTCTTCAGTCTTATGGATGTAGATCAAATTTTTTGTTTAAGTCTGGTTTTTTTCTTAGAAACATATGGAATTCCTCTATTTCATTGAATGACCATCTTCTTCCACGGAAAAATGATGCTAAACTTAGCTGGGTAGTTCATTCATGGTTGCAATCCTTGATCTTTTGCCTTTCAGAAATATCAGATTCCAGGCCCTTCTATCTTTTAATGTGGAGGCAGCCAGATCTTGTGTGACCCTTATTGTGGCACCTTGGTATTTAAATTGTTTTTTTCTAGCTGCTTGCAGGATTTTCTCCTTTGTGTGGTAATTCTGCAGCTTAGCCACAATATTCCATAGTGTTCTTTTTTTAGGGTCTATTTCAGAAGGAGTTCAATGAATTCTTTCAACATCTACTTTCCCCTCTGTTTCTATTATCTCTGGACAGTTCTCTTTGATAATTTCCTGTAAAATAGAATCTAGGCTCTTTTTTTGGTCATAGTTTTCGGAAAGTCCAATGATCCGCAGATTATCTCTCCTAGATCTATTTTCCAGGTCTATAGATTTTCCCAGTAAGTATTTGACGTTATTCTCCAGCTTTTCATTTTTTTTTTTTTTTTTTTTTTTTTGTTTGACTGATTCTTGGGTTCTCAATGAATCATTCATTTCTATTTGTTCCATCCTGAATTTTAAGGAGTTATTTTCTTCATTCACAGTTTTTAGTTCTTTTTGTAAATGCCCAATTTCGTTTTTAAATGAGTTATTTTGCTCTATTGAATTTTTTTCCATTTCTCTAATTTTTTTTGAGAATTATTTTCTTTTTCCAATTCAGAAATCCTATTTTCTTGGGACTTTTTTATCTTTTCCAATTCAGAAATCCTATTTTCTTATGACTTTTTTATCTTCTCCAATTCAGAAATCCTACTTTCCTGTGATTTTTTTTTACCTTTTCTAATTCACTAATTTTGTTTCCCTGCATCTCCTGTGAATTCTTTATTTTTTCCAACTCCAATTTCATAGCTTCTCTTTCCTTTCCTCATTTTTCTTCAAACTCTCTTAACTTTTTAATAGTCTCTTCAAGGAGAGAGTTATGTGATGGGGGGCAGGAATCGTTCCCCTTTAGGTTGTTATTTGCTGACTCTCTGCTGTTAACTTCCTCGGGGTTGGATACCCCCTCTTTCTCTGTGTAGAAGGAATCTATAGTTTTTTTGGGCTTTTTGCTCATACTTAAAAAATCTTTTGGGGTCTGTTCCTGGGGTAGGAAATTATTTATTTATTTATTTACCAGCTTCCTCTCAGACCGGGTGGTTGTAGCGGCCCCTGTGCCTGAGCTAAGAGAGAGCTCTGGGAGAGAGTTCCCCACCCCCTCCCTGGAAGTGCCTCAGAGGTGATCAGCACTGCTGTGTTTAGAGGGCGCTGTGTTCTAGCAGCTTCCCTGAGGTTTGAGACTGAACAGTAAAGGCGACTCAAAGCCCGGCCTATGCGTCCCGGTTGGGCGTGGATGTCTGCAGCAGGTGACGTGAAAAGCCCCTGCACTCAAACTGGGAAGTGTCTGCCAGAAACCGCGGTCCCTAGTTCAAAGGTTCTGCTTCTCTGGGACTTCCGTTCCACAGCCTCCAGCTGAGCCAGGCACTATGAATTACCACCCCACCCACTTTTCAATCTCTTAACTCCCCCCAGGTGAAAGCCTGGATTGCCTTTGTTGGCCACACTCACAGTGCCAAGATCTGCTGAGTCACCCCCGGGATCTGGGAAGATCCAATCTGGTTTTAAATTTTAAAGTTGCTTAGATTTCTCTTCTGAACTGCTGTATTATAAGCAGAGAAGAGCTAACAGCCTGTGCCAGCTTCTTTTATCTCAGTGGCTTCTCTGATCCCAGAGCCTTCCCCAGCGCAACTGGCGCAGTGTGCCACTACCCCACTGTCTGCACTGGCCTCTCTTCTTCCTCCCCTGGGAGCTGACCTTTCCTGTTGAAACTCCAGATTTTCTTCAGCTGGTAAGTCGTGCTTCCAGTCCTTGTGGATTCTATCAGTTCAGCGCTATTTTTGAGGCTGATTATATCTATTTGGTTGTGAGGGAAGAAAAGAGCTTACACAGTCTCGTGTATCTTCTCTGCCACCTTGGCTCCCTACTTTAACATATTTAACATGTATTGGTCTACCTGCCATCTTGGGGAGGGGTGGGGGGAAAGAGGGGAATAAATGAAACAAAGGTTTTGCAATTGTCAGCGTTGAAAAATTACCAATGCATATATCATGTAAATAGAAAGTTACAATAAAAATAAAAAGAAAATTACACCTGTATGTATTTTGAAATAAAAAGCTTTAATTTTAAAAATACTATATTTTTCAAACTCTCAAATTGTATATATTAAATAACAGGACAAGTTAGTGGTACAGTAGCTAGATTTCTGTGCAGAAGTCAGAAAGATTATCTGAGCTAAAATCTTATCTCAAATACTTATTGGTTGTTTGATCTTGAGAAATAAAAAAAAGAATAACCATTTCAGATACCATTTTATGACTATGTAAGAGGTTAAGGGAATTGCCTTGGCTCTCTTCTATTTTAGTACCTTATACGAAGTCTACATAGAAATGTAATCTTAGAGTATATTAGAAGTTTAACAAGACATTTGATAAATTTCCTTGTAAAATTTAGAGTTGAAACTTGTAATAGTCTTAATGACTGCATTCAAGATTTTTTGAATGATTATGGAATTTTTGGTCATTACTAGCCTGTAAAAAGTCTCCTGTGACTTACAATCTGCAATTTTATCTGTAATGTAGTTGAAAAATTTAGTTATATTTTTGTTTGTTTTCAGAAAAAAATCAAAATTTGTGGAGTAGTTAATATTTATAGATTACATCAAATATTATCCAAAAATATTTTGAAATGATAGAGTAATAAGTCAAATCCACACAAAGTTTGATAATGGGTTAAGGTTAAAAAAATGTCATAATTACAGGATTCAATATATTCTTTGACATTTGTTAAATATAGCACATATATTAAGAACTATATGATTCAATAAATCAATGTGAGCACAAATGAATTTGACAACATCATTAAAAAAAAAAACTCTAAATTAATAGATATCTGCTATTCTGCTATTCTGAATGAGGAATGCAATACTTGTCTACATCTGAAATTCTTCTGTAGGAACTACATTTCAAAAACAAGTTGACAAATTGGAACTTAACAAAGTACAATGTGAATGTGAATTATCTGGAAATCTTCTCACTTAATGAATATTTAAAATAAAATTATATGTTTAGATTAGAGATTTGAAATCCATATATATGTATATAGCTATATTCATGGAAAAATATAAATTTTGCCTAGGTCTCTCTTATTATTGTGTTATGATATAGGATATTAATCATCCCATCCCCTATCCTTCCAAACTTTATAAATATTGAACCAGCCCTGCATTCCTGGTATAAATCCTACTTGATCATATTGTATTATCCTAGGGATGATTTAATATTTTAAGATTTTAGCATTAATATTCTTTAGGGAGATTGGTCTACAATTTTCTTTCTCTGTTTTCAACTTATTTGGTTTAGGTATCAATATCATATCTGTGTAATAAAAGGAATTTGGTAGGACTCCTTCATTCCTTATTTTTTCAAATAGTTTATGTAGCATTGGAGTTAATTATTCTTTATATGTTTGGTAGAATTCACATGTAAATCCATCTGGTCCTGGGGATTTTTTCTTAGGGAGTTGGTTTAATAGCTTGTTCTATTTCTTTTTCTAAAATTGGACTGTTTAGACTATTTACTTCTACGTATATTAATCTGGCAAGCTATATTTTTGAAGGTATTCTTCCATTTCATTAAGCTATCGAATTTATTGGCATAAAGTTGGGCAAAGTAACTCCTAATTATTACTCTAATTTCCTCTTCATTAGTGGTGAGTTCCTCCTTTTCATTTTTAAGACTAACAATTTGATTTTCCTCTTTCCTTCTTAAAATCAGATTTACTAAGGGTTTGTCTATTTTGTTGTTTTTTTCATAGAACCAACTCTTAATTTTATTAATTCAATAGTTTTTTATTTATTTTTAATTTTTTTAATCTCTCTTTTTATTTTTAGAATTTCAAGTTTAATGTTTGACTGAGGATTTTTAATTTGTTCTTTTTCTAGCATTTTTAGTTGCAAGCCCAATTCATCAACCTTCTCTTTCTCTATTTTATGCAACTAGGCCTCCAGATATATGAAATTTCTCATTAATACCACTTTGGCTAAATCCCACATATTTTTGTATGATATCTCAGTGTTGTTATTTCCTTTGTGAAGTTATTAATCATGTCTATGATTTGCTGTTTCACCCAATCATTATTTAGTATGAGATTATTTAGTTTCCATTTTTTTTTGGTCTATTCTCCTCTGGCTTTTTATTGAATGTAGTTTTCATTGCATAGTGGTTTGAAAATGATCTATTTATTATTTCTGCCTTGTTGCATTTGAGTTTGAGGTTTTTATGTCCTAATATATGGTCAATTTTTGTGTAGGTTCCACGTACTACTGAGAAGAAACTGTACTCCTTTTTGCCTCCATTTAGTTTTCTCCAATGATTTATTATATCTAATTTTTCTAGTATTCTATTTACTTCCCTCTTTGACTTCTTTCTTATTTATTTTTGGTTTGATTTATCTAATTCTGAGAGTGCAAGTTTGAGATCTTCCACTATTATAGTTTTGCCGTCTATTTCTTCTTGCAGCTTTCTTAATTTCTCTTTTAAGAGTTTAAAACTGTTGGGAAAACTGGAAATTAATATGGCAGAAATTAGATATGGATCCACACAACACCATATACCAAGATAAGATCAAAATGGGTCCATGATTTAGGCATAAAGAGGGAGATAATAAATAGTTTAGAGGAACAGAGGATAGTCTACTTCTCAGACTTGTGGAGGAGGAAGTAATTTATGACCAGAGGAGAACTAGAGATCATTATTGATCACAAAATAGAAGATTTTGATTACATCAAACTTAAAAGTTTCTGTACAAATAATACTAATGCAAACAAGATTAGAGGGGAAGTAACAAATTGGGAAAATATTTTTAAGAACAAAGGTTCTGACAAAGGTCTCATTTCCAAAATATATAGAGAACTGACCCTAATTTATAAGAAACCGAACCATTCTCCAATTGATAAATGGTCAAAGGATATGAACAGACAATTCTCAGAGGAAGAAATTGAAACTATATCCACTCACATGAAAGAGTGTTCCAAATCACTACTGATCAGAGAAATGCAAATTAAGACAACTCTGAGATACCACTACACACCTGTCAGATTGGCTAGGATGACAGGAATAAATAATGATGATTGTTGGAGGGGATGTGGGGAAACTGGGACACTAATACATTGTTGGTGGAGTTGCGAAAGAATCCAGCCATTCTGGAGAGCAATTTGGAACTATGCCCAAAAAAATATCAAACTGTGCATACCCTTTGACCCAGCACTGCTGGTATTGGGATTATATCCCAAAGAAATACTAAAGAGTGGAAAGGGACCTGTATGTGCCAAAATGTTTGTGGCAGCTCTTTTTGTTGTAGCTAGAAACTGGAAGTTGAATGGATGTCCATCAGTTGGAGAATGGTTGGGTAAATTATGGTATATGAAGGTTATGGAATATTATTGCTCTGTAAGAAATGACCAGCAGGAAGAATACAGAGAGGCTTGGAGAGACTTACATCAACTGATGCTGAGTGAAATGAGCAGAATCAGAAGATCACTGTACACTTCAACAACAATACTGTATGAGGATGTATTCTGATGGAAGTGGAAATCTTCAACATAAAGAAGAGCCAACTCACTTCCAGTTGATCAATGATGGACAGAGGTAGCTACACCCACAGAAGAAACACTGGGAAGTGAATGTAAATTGTTAGCACTAATATCTGTCTGCCCAGGTTACATGTACCTTCGGAATCTAATGCTTATTGTGCAACAAGAAAATGATATTCACACACATGTATTGTATCTAGGTTATATTGTAACACATGTAAAATGTATGGGATTGCCTGTCATCGGGGGGAGGGAGTAGAGGGAGGGGGGGATAATTTGGAAAAATGAATACAAGGGATAATATTATAAATATATATATATATATATATATATATATATATATACATAATTAAAAAAAAGAGTTTAAATGGTACACCACTTGGTGCATATATGTTTAATATTGAAATTGCTTCGTTATCTATGCTACCATTTAGCAAGCTATAGTTCCCTTCCTTATGTCTTTTAATTAGATCAATTTTTGCTTTTGCTTGATCTAAGATCAGGATGGCTACCCCTGATTTCTTTTTTTTTTTTTACTTCACCTGAATCATAGTATCTTCTGCTCCAAACTTTTATCTTTACTCTGTAAGTATCACCCTGCTTTACGTGTGTTTCGTGCAAACAACATTTTACAGGATTCTGGCTTTTAATCCAGTCTGCTACTTTCTCTTTATGGGGGAGTTTACCCTATTCACATTTATGGTTAAAATTACCAATTCTGTATTACTTGCCATCTTGTTAACCCCTGCTTATGCTTTTCTTCTTTCCTTCTCCCTTATCCTCCTCCCCAGTATTAAACTTGTGAGCACCACTTGCTTCTCACAGCCCTCCCTTTTTAGTATCCTTCCCCCTATCTTAGAGTTCCTCTCCCTATCTTATCCCTTTTTCTCACAATTTCTGTATTCCCTTCCATTTAGCTTACTCCTTCCCTTTTCACTTTTCCCCCTCACACTATTCAATGAGGTGGGAGAAGTTTCACCAAAAATCGATTATTTCTAATATTTTTCTCTTTAAGCCAATTCTGATGGCAGTATGATACACACTATGTTCATCCCCCTCCATTCTTTCTCTCAGATATAATAAGTTTCCTTTGCCTCTTCGTGAGATGTAGTACCCCACTTTACCCGTTTTTGGGTACAATTTCCTTTCCATCTCTAGTTTCTAGAACAATGTATACTTGTGTTCTTTATATATCTTAATAACAGAAATATAGTTCCCAAGATTTCTTTTTACCTTTTTAGGTTTCTCTTGAGCTCTATATTTATAGATTGAACTTTTTTTTACTTCTGGTTTTGTCATCAAAAATAGATGAAATTCACTTATTTTGTTGAATGACCATCTTCTTCCCTGGAAAAAGATGCTCATTTTTGCTGGGGAAGTTACTTTTGGCTGCATACCATGTTCCCTCGCCTTTCAGAATATCATAGTCCAAGCCCTTCAATCCTTTAATGTGGACACTGCTATATCCTGGGTAATCATTATTGTGATTCCTCCATATTTGAATTGATTTTTTCTAGCAGATTGCATTATTTTTTTCCTTTGTCTGCTGGTTCTGGAATTTGGCCACTATATTTCTTGGGGTCTTGATTTTAGGGTCCCTTTCAATGTCTATTTTACTGTCTGTTTCTATAACATCTGGGCAGTTGTCTTTGATAATTTCCTGAAAAATAGTGTCTAGGATCTTTTCTTCATCATATTTTTCAGGGAGTCCAATAATTCTCAGATTGTCTCTCTTGGATCTATTTTCCAGGTCTGCTCTTTTCTCAAGAAGGTATTTGACATTTTTTCCCATTGTTTCATTTTTTTTTTTGTTTTTTTTTTTCTTGAGTGATTCTTGATGTCTCCTCAAGTCATTCAATGTATTTGTGCAATTCTTATTTTCAATGAAGTATTTTCTTCACTCACTTTTTAAAAATATTTTTCTAATTGTCTAATTGAGTTTTTAAGTGAATTGTTTTGTTTATGGAATTTTTTTTTCTATTTCACCAATTTTTTTTTAAAGAACTATTTTCTTTTTCCAACTCACTAATTATGTTTTTCAGAGATTTAATTTCTTTATCCACTCTGTCTTTAAATGAGTGGGATGACTTATCCAGACTCTCTTGCCAAGCTTCCCTTTCCTTTTCCCATTTTGCTTCTAGCTCTCTTGTGAGAGCCTTTTTGATTTCTTCTATGACTGTTTTGTGTATTGAGGAGCAGATCATATCCTCCCTTTGGGGATTCATCTGGAGATAGTCTGTTTTTAGTCTCCTCGGGTTTTAAAGTCTGCTCTCTATCCATATAGAAGCTATCAATAGTTAGAGCCCGCTTTAATTTTTTGCTCATTTTTGTCAAAGAAGAGTCAAAGAAAACAAACTAAAAAGGAAAACAAATGGTCTGCTTTTTTTGTGGGGAGGGGCTCAATGGTATTACTAAGCTTCCTCTGCAGACTGTAGTGAGGCACTAGCAGGACCACAATGGCTGTGCTGTGTCTGCACTCTGAGACTCTGAGAACATGCTGAGTCACTCTGGGTGGGTGTGGCCAGGTGCCGAGAGACCCTAGCTTTTCGGGGTTATAGTCTTTACACCCTGTGTTTTTAGCTTCTCTACTTGTCTACTGGCTTACTGCCAGGGAAAAGTAGCCAAGGTTGTGTTAAAGCTGTGTCTATGGTAATGGTTGAGATCAAACCACACCTTTCTCCAGTCTGTTTAGCTGTGAGCTGCCTGCCTTACTCTGCTTGCTATGCTGCTCCTGTCTGCCTTCAGTTTGTGCCTGATCTAAAATTGTCCCCACCTGCAAGCAAAAACTGACCTTTTCTAGCAAATTTTGAGGATATCTTCTCTTGGTAATTATTTGTGTTTTTGTTTGTTTGTTTGTTTGTTTGTTTTTGTTTTTGTTTTTGATTTTGTTTTTTTCAGTCAAGCACTAATTCTGAGGCTTGTCATGAGATAAATTATTCTGAGAGAAAATTTGGAGTTTTAAGTAAATGTGTGTGTTCTCTCTGCCAACTTAGCTGGAAGTCCCTAAGTTTTTTTTTTTTTTTTTTTAATGATTCTCTAGAGTTCTGTATTTGAAGATCAAATTTTCTGTTCAGCTATGTTCTTTTCATCAGAAAAGAATGAAATTCACCTGTTTCATTGAATATTCACATTTCCCTGAAAGATAATACTTAATTTTGCTGGATAATTGATTCTTTGCTGCAATTCAAGTTCCTCTGTCTCTTAGAATATCAAATTCCAGGGCCTTCAATCTTTTAAACTGGAAGCTTCTAGGTCCAGGATAATCATGATTGTGGTCCTCAATATTTGAATTGTTTCTTTCTGACTGCTTGCAATTTTTTTCTCCCTGAACTGATAATTAGGAAATTTAGGTATGATGTTCCTTGAAGTTTTCATTTTGGGGTCTCTTTTAGGAGGTTATCAGTTAATTCTTTAAACAGAGATTTTACCCTCTGATTCTAGGCAGTTTTTCTTGATAATTTCCTAAAAGATGATGTGTAAGCTCTTTTTCATCATGTTTTTCAGAGAGTCCAATTATTGCTAGATTGCATTTTCTGGATCTGTTTTTTCAAGGTAAGAATTGTTTCCAATGAGGTATTTTACATTTTCTTCCTTTTTTTCAATTTTTGGTTTTATTTTGTTTGACTGAATCTTGAATTCTCATTGAGTAATTCAGTTTAATTTGTTCAAATCTAATTTTAGCAAATTATTTTCCCAGTTAACTTTTTTATCTCCTTTTCCATTTGCCGAGCAGAACTTTTAAATGAAGTATTTTGTTCATTGAATTTTTTATTTGATTTAACAAATTCTGTTTTTCAAAGAATCCATTTATTTTTCTTATCTATTTTAAAGGATTTATTTCTTTTTTCAATTTAATTAAATCTGATTTGTAAGGAGTTATATGATTTGTCCATTTCATTAAATCTATTTTAAGGTGTTTTTTTTTTTTTTTCAGATAACTCTTATTTTTCCTTTTCCAAAGTCTCTTGCAAAATTCTCATTTTCTTTTCCCATTTTTCTTCTCTGTTTTAAGATACTTTTAAAATTCTTCCAAGAGAGTCTTGTGATATGGGGAACAATTCATATCATCGCTTGGGGCTTCCTCTAGAGATGATTTCCACCTCGTATCCTCAAGTTCTGAGTTCTGGTCTTCTCTTTTTCCATAAAAGCTATCTATGGTCAGTAGCCTTTTTTGCTTTTTTGCTCATTTTTGAAAGATTGAAGTCTGGTCTTATGTGAAAGGGGAGACTGTCACAAACTTACTCTATTGGCAACAGCCACTTTAGGCTTTCCTGGGCCAAGGTTGCTGACTAACTTCTGGTTCTGGCTTTGCGTGGCCAGTTTCCACATTATTCTGATGTTCAGAGGCTCACTGTTTTACTTTTGTTTTTGCGTTTGGTGTCTCACAGCTAATCTGCTACTCCTCTGCGTTGTAACCAGGGCAGAATAGCCAATGCTGCTGTGTTTTCACAAAGGTTGTCCCAGTAGATTTCCAGACCAGTGGATGTCATATCACTCTGTCTATCTGCATTTCATTTGCTCTCAGCAGCCGTTCCTCTCCTGGCCCTCCCTAATTGAAACAGACTTTTTCTGAAGTTCTTCCAAAATATCTTCAGCTGGAAATTTGCTTAATTTAAAATATGTGTGGGTTCTATCATTCCAAATCCAGTTTAGAGGCTTGATCTGTTATTGATATGACAGTATTAGGAGGAGCTCATATAAGGACCTATCTGCTTTCTGCTATCTTGGCTCTATTCCCTGTGCTATCATTCATACCAAAAGTAATTGATAAGTCAATGAAAATTTAATAAGTGTGAACTATTTTCCAAGCAATGTGCTAGGTTCTGGGAATACAAAGAGAAAAAAAAAAAAAAAAAGAAATCAATTGCTTTATTATCAGAACATGAGAAATACCATAGAAAAAGTAATAATTTCAAATCTAATACTTGAACAACTTACTTAATAAGTTGACATTATTAGACATACAAAGAAAACTAAATGGTGAAAAAGACAATACATATTATTTAAAACTACACATGAAATGCTTACAAAAATAGATCTTATTTTAGTACATGGATAAGCCTTAGATAATTTTAAAACATATAGAAACTATACTTACTACATTTCTGGCAACAATAATATTAGAATTAACTATGAATTTACATCATCAAAATCATAAAAATGGAGGCTAACTGTTATATAATTAGAGAACAATGTTATATAAAGACAGAAAAAAAAAAATAGAAAAAAAATAACAAAAGAAAATTCACCAGATAATTGTAAAAATAACACAATAATCAGATGACCACTTAGGACTTCAGAAAAAGTGACAATTTAAAAGGCTGGAAGAGAAATTTTTTGAAATATTTTGGAAGCAGTGTAAGATGTGAATAAAGTACAGAATATAAATTAAAGTTTAGAATTAGTACCTACTCTTCTTTTTATCCTTTTTAATTAAAGCTTTATTTTCAAAATATATGCATAGATAAATTTCATCATTTACCCTTGCAAAACTTGTGATCCAATTTTTTCTCCCTTCCCCTATTTTCTCCCCCGGCTGACAAGTAATCTAATATATGTTAAACATATACAGTTAATATGTACATATTTCCACAATTATACTACACAAGAAAAAAAAATAGACAAAAAAGTAAGAAAATGAGAAAGAAAATAAAATTCAAGCAAACAACCACAAAAAATAAAAATACTATTTTGTGATCCATATTCAGTCCTCTTAGTCCTGTCTCTGGGGACAACTAGGTCTCTTCATCGAAAGGCCATTGGAACTGACCTGAATCATCTTATTGTTGAATAGCCATGTCCATCAGAATTGATCATTGTATATTATTGTTGCTGTACACAATGTTCTCCTGGTTCTACTCACTTCAGTTAGCATCAGTTCATGGAAGTCTCTCCAAGCTTTTCTTAAATCACTTTGCTGATTGTTTTTTATAGAACAATAATATGCCATACCATTTATATACCCTAACTTATTCAGCTATTCCCCAAATAATGGACAACAACTCAATTTCCACTTTCTTGACACTACATAAAGGGCTGCCACAAACATTTTTGTACAAAGAGGTTCTTTTCAATTTTATGATCTCTTTAAAATACAGAGTTAGTAGAAACCCTGCTGGATCAAAGGTAGTACAGTCTGATAGCTCTTTGGGGCATAGTTCAAAATCACTCTCCAGAATGATTAGATTCGTTCCCAAGTCCACCAACAATGTATCAGTTTTATAGTTTTCCCACATCCCCTCCAACATTTGTCATTATCTTTTCCTGTCATCTTAGAGTTGTTTTAATTTATATTTCTCTGATCATTAATGATTTACAATATTGTTTTGCATGAATAAAAAGGATTTTTATTGCTTCCCTTTGAATCTTGCCATCATTAGTTCTGTTTGTACAAAAACTTTTTTTTTTTGAGGCAATTAGGGTTAAGTGACTTACCCATGGTCACACAGCTAGGAAGGGTTAAGTGTCTGAGGCCACATTTGAACTCAGGTCCTTATGATTTCAGGGCTGGTGCTCTATCTACTGTGCCCACCAGCTGTCCCCTGTAAAAAACTTTTTAAAGTTAATATTATAAAAATTATTGATTTGGCATTCCATAATATACTCTAGCTCTTCTCTGGCCAAAAATTCCTTCTTCCTCCACAATGCTACTTGCTGTTTTTGCTATTTTTGCTATGCTATTTGAATTAATACCTTTTTTTAAAGGTAAAATATTATATTTACCAGTTTCTAAGGAGAGCATTACATTTAGAATTTTTCTTAGGAAGATAGCCATCTGGTGGTTTATGCTTAGAACTGAAGGAAAAAAATTCCTTTCTTGGAACTCGACCTACTAATACCAATTTCAATTAATGAGCAGAGCCAGAAGATCACTATACACTTCAACAACAATACTATATGAAGATATATTCTAATGGAAGTGGATATCTTCAACATAAAGAAGATCCTATTCACTCCCAGTTGATCAATGATGGACAGAAACAGCTACACACAGAGAAGGAACACTGGCAATTGAATGTAAACTGTTAGCACTACTATCTTTCTACCCAGGTTACTTATACCTTCGGAATCCAATTCTTAATGTGCAACAAGAAAATTGGATTTACACACATATATTGTATCTAGGTTATACTATCACACATTTAATATGTATAGGATTGCTTGCCTTCTAGGGGAGGGAGTAAAGGGAGGGAGGGGATAATTTGGAAAAAATGAATACAAGGGACAATGTTATAAAAAAATTACTCATGCATATGTACTGTCAAAAAATTATAATTATAAAATTAATAATAATAAAAAAGAACTCTAGGAGATGATTATGAATCACTACATAGAATTTCCAATCCCTCTAATTTTGTCTGCCTGCATTTTGGATTTCCTTCACAGGCTAATTGTGCACTTTTTCAAAGTCCTATTGTTTTTGTACAGCAAAACAACTCTTTGGTCAGGTATACGTATATTGTAATTTATACTCTAACATATTTAACATGTATTGGTCAACCTGCCCTCTGGGGCGGGTTGGGAGAAGGAGGGGAAAAATTAGAACAAAAGGCTTGGCAGTTGTCAGTGTCATAAAATTACCCATGCATGTATCTGCTAAATAAAACCTATTAAAATATTTTTTAAAAATTTGATAATATATAGCACCCATTCCTATTAAAAGCAGTAGAATGCACAGGGATTAAATTGGCTTTCCTTACAATAATAAGCACTATCTATATAAATCTAAGAATAAGCAATATTTGTAATGTAGAGAAGTTGGACACATTGCCAATCAGATCAGGAATGGGTGAAATAAAGCTACCCATTATTGCCACTATTATTGAATATTGTACTCAAAATATTGGTTTTAGCAATAAGAAAAGAAAAAGAAATTAAGGGAGTTAGAATAAGTAATGGGGAATTACAATTATTACCCTTTTTAGATTATATGATATACTTGGAGAATTCTAGAAAATCATCCAAAAATCTATTTGAAACAATTTACAACTTTAGAAATGTTGTAGGATATAGAGTAAACCCACATAATCATTAGCATTACTATATATTACTGATAAAGTTTATCAGCCAGAAATAGAAAGAGAAAATCTATTTAAAATAACTAATCAAAATAAAATATTTGGGGGTTTAAATGCCGTGAGAAACCCAAGAACTATATGAACACAATTGCAAAACACTTCTCACACAAATAAAGTCAGAACTAAAAATTGGAAAAAATATCATTTGCTCATGTGTTTGCCAAATTATACTGGTTGATCACTAGTTTCTTCCATATTATTTCCAGTTTTCCCAGCAATTTTTGTCAAATAATGAATTTTCATCCCAGAAGCTGGAGTCTTTTGGTTCAGAAAACCCTAGATTACTATAATCATTGACTATTGTGTCTTGTGAACCCTACCTGTAACACTGATCCACTACTCTATTTCTTATACAGTACCAAATGGTTTTGATGACCACTACTCTATAATACAGTTTTAAATCTGGTAAGGGTAGGGCACCTTCCTTTGCATTTTTTCATTTTGAAATTCCTGATCTTTTGTTTATCCACATGAATTTTATTATTTTTTTCTAACTCTAGAAAGTAATTTCTTGGCAGTTTGATTGGCATGTCTCTTAATAAGTAAATTAATTTCGATAGAATTATAATTTTATTATATTAAATTGGTTTACCCATGAGCACTTAATATTCTTCCAGTTGTTTATATCTTACTTTATTTGCTTGACAAGTGTTAGAGATTATTACTTTAATTTCCTCTTTGTGGTTTTCTTATTTCATTTTTTTTCTAATCAAATTAACCTAAAGTTTATGTATTTTTGGATTTTTAATAGAATTAACTTTTAGTTTTGTTTATTAATATAATAATTTTTATAATTTTCAGTTTTATTAATCTGTCCTTTGATTTTCAGAATTTCTAATTTGGTACTTAATTGGATTTTTAAAATTTATTCTTTTTAAAGCTATTTTAGTTGCATCTCCAACTCACCAATCTTTGATTTATTTATTTTATTCATGTAAGCATCTAAAGATATAAAAATTTCCCTAAGAACTGTTTTGGCTGGCTGAATCACACAAATTTGGTATTATTGTCTAATTATTGTCATTCCCTTGGACAAAATTATTCATTGTTTTTTAACCCACTTGTTCTTTGGGATTGGATTATTTAGTTTCAAATTAATTTTTGGTGCATTTTTTCATGGCCCTTTCTTAATGTAAATTTTATTGTGTTGTGATCTGAAAAGAATGCATTTACTATTTCATGCATTTGATTATAATCTTTTTATGCCCTAATACATGGTCATTTTTATATACATCCCATATTCCACTGAGAAAAAAGTACATTTCTTACTATGCCCATTCAATGTTCTCCAAAAGTCTACAAAATATCTAAATTTTTAAAAATTATTTTCACTCCCTTAATTCTTTCTTGTTTATTTTTTGGTTAGCTATATTACGATAGAGGGTGATATCCTCACTAGTATATTATTTTATTAGAGAGAAAGAAAGAGAAGAGAGGAAGAGAGAAGAAAGAGAGAAAAAGAGAGTATAGTATAGTAAAATATAGTATAGTATTGTATAGTATAGTATAGTACAGTATAGTATAGTATAGTTTTGTTCTCATGCTATACCACTTGGTGCTTTTATGTGTAGCACTGATGTTGCTTCATCATCTATGACAACCTTTAGCAAGATGTAGTTTCCTTCCATTTCTCTTAATTAGATTTAGTTTTGCTTTTGCTTGATCTGAGATCAGGATTAATACCCATGGTCTTTTATTTTGTTTTGTTTTGTTTTTCCTTTCCTTAAGGATAATAGATTTTGCTTCAGTTTTTTGTCTTTACTCTGTGTGTTTCTCTCTGTTTCATATGTATTTCTTATACACAACATATTGTAGGATTCTGAGTTTTAATCAATTCTGAGTTCCATTTATTTTTTGTGGGAGCATTCATCTCATTCACATTCCCAGTTAAGATTACTTCTTCTGTATTTCCCACTATCCTATATTTCCCAACTAATACTTTTATCTCCCTTCACCCTTTCCCTCCTCACTAGTGTTTTGTTTGTAATCATGACCTCTCTCAATCTGTCCTCCCTTTTCTCTGTCCCTCCTCCTTTCTTTTCCCTTTTTCCCTGTTTTTGCTTTCTATGAGCCTCTATCTTTCCTTTCCCTCTTCCACTCCTACTTCTCTGTAGGTTAATATAAGTTTGTATACCAAATTAAGTATTTATAATATTCCCTCTCTGAGCCAAATTCAATGAAATTAAGGTTCAAAAAATACTCATCCCTCCTCCTTCTTTCCCTCAAATGTAATAGGATGTTTGTGCCTCTTTATGTAATGTACTTTACCTTATTTTACTTCTCCTTTCTTCTTCTCTCAGGGCAATCCCCTTTCCATTTTTAGTTTGTTTTAATATTATAACATTAAAGTCAGCTACATCCTCTAAGTATTCCTCTGACAAAAAATTTAAAAAAAAAGATGATTGATGGATTCTTTCAATTTCTATTTTACCCTCTGGTTCTAGAATATCCTGGTAGTTTTATTTCATAATGTCTGGAAAGGAAGGGGAGAATTCTGGAAAGCTGGCAGAGTAAATCAGAAAATTTCAAGCTTTCTATATTTTACTTACAAACAAAATAAAATTATAACAGAGTGGTGGAAAAAATAATAGAGAGCAGAACAGGGTCCTTTTGGAATGACTCAAGAAGAGCTGAATAAAGACCTAGGAAAAACTAAGGTTTAATTCCAGGTTAACTCCACTGAAACCACAAATGGGGACCCCTGGAGCTAGCTGAATTTTGAAGACAACTTTGCTGAAACCACAGGAAATTTCACTTCCCAAATGGTGTTGGAATCAGGAGTCTGAGTCGCAATGGTCTGTTGGAAGTTCCTGAAATGTACAACAGGCCCAACTCTGTTGCTGGCACATGGCTGATCACTCACTGCCCCTCTACCAATTCATTTTTTGGAAAAAAAATGGTCTCTGAAATTAACTGAAATTTGAGGGCTAAAAGCCACACTTTAAAATGATGATATCTGCAAAAGTGCACAAAGTTAAGGAGCATTTGTAATTCTTTATTGTGAGTGGAAGATGAGGGATACTGCTTTTTATGCCAATCTCTCATCACTGAGAGCCTTGAGTAGATTAAACCATGCAAATCCAAGGAAAATTTCATCTGATAATATTAAGTAGAAGTGATGTAAATTTATCACTTTGTATATCTAATGCATTGGAGAAAAGCTCGTCATTTTGCTCTAGTGATGGATAAAAAGAAGCAAAACTATAGGGACATTATACATATTCAAATCTGTCATATATGATAATATGAAGAGAAGAAAAGTGTATCTTACTGTAACAAATCTAGGGCCATGAAAAAAAGACAATTTAGGCACAGTTCTAAAAATTATTTTTTAGCTTTGAGAATTACTCATAAGTTAAGAATATATATATTAAATAATACTAAGCAGATACAACTTAGGATGCTGGAAGCATGAACAGAATTGTAGGAATATTGACAATTTATCTATAGACTATTTATCAAGCTTTATGAAATTGTCCAGTTTTCCTTCCCTTCCCACAATCATACCATTTAGGAAAGGACCTTACATATATTCATATTGAGTGATGATCATGAACAGCTGAGTAGAGAATAGGTTATTTACTGAAGCATAAAAAGGGGAAAAAGTGAATTTCATTTTTATAGGTACCTGTGAGAATTTCAGATTTCTAGTAAAAAATCTAGGTTGTATTTACCCTATTCTGCTTTTCCAATAAATTATGCTAGTAAAGCTAGACAGTACTTTTATTTTATTTATTATAGTAAACACTGTATCTGCCTTAACAGATTGCACTAGGGATTGTAGTACAAAGTACATTTACTTTTCTCTCATATCCAAAAATGTCCTTAGCATCTAGGTCCTTGGGACAAAAACCAGTTAAATTTAGACTTATTCATCTTCTGTAGTTAATTTTAGACTTTCAACATTTTTATTTTGCCATTTGGTATATGAATATAGGCTAAAATCGAAACTGTTGAGCTTCTTTGTAAGAGTTCTGGATGGAATTTTTTTTAAATGTGTTCTTATTTTATCAAACTGTGAACCTTTTTAAAGAAATACAATGTACACATCATTGCAAGTCCTCACTTAAATATGTTCTGTGGAGATAATTCTATACCTGTATGACTCCTATAGTTCTAGATATCATTTAAATTCTGTGTTTTCCATTTGCTGTTATTTTACTTACTTGTTCTTTCCAGAGTTTTCCAGGCATTTGTTTGTTTGCTCTTACAAAATATCACAGGAGGCCTAGGATGGCTTTGATGATTATTTTGAGAAATCCTTGTCCTAGTGAAATAATGAGTCTAAGCCTTGCTTGGCACATATAGTTTTCATTTGTTTATCTTTGAGAAAGCATAGATTAGATGCTTCTTTTTTTTGACTTTCTATTGAAGGAGAGGAGGATCATACACAGAAATAATAATTTAGGAAAAAAATTAACAGCATCAAGAAGATAGATAGAAAGTCTAGTATGGATATAGTAGAGGATTTTAAGTAGGAAACACCTAAATTAAGATTCTGCCTCTTACTAGTTATGTGTCCCTGAGCAAATCATTTAACCTCGTTGTGCCTCATGCAAATCCTTGGCATCCCAATGAATCATAATTGAAAAGAGCTATGTATTAGTGAAGAGAGTTCTCATAGTTGGAGTTTCCCATTCTCTTGAAATTATAGTTACTTCAACTATATCATGTCAGTTCAGTAAAGAATGATCAAGTATTCATTGTATATAGAACACTGTTAACCACTAGAGACAATACAAAGTTTATATTGTAGAATTATAGATTTAGAGTTAGAAATTGAACCTAGAAGACATCATATGCAATTTCTTATTTTAAAAATGAGAAAAATGAAGTTTATAAAAGTCACACGATTTGCCAAGGGTCACACAACCAAAGTAAGAATAAAGGACTTCCTGATTTCAAGTTTAAGTCTCTGTTAATATCTAACTGAAAAGGGGCATTTATTCAATTCAGTGGATAGATTACATCTAAAGTCAAGAAAATGCATCTGAATATGTTTAAAGAGTTGGACACAAGTGAAATGAATGAAAAACAAAATCTCTTAGAGGAGATATGATCTTGGCCCTCTTGGAGTTTACGGTTCTTTAGAGAGATGTAAAGATATGTCTTAATATAATAAAAAATGCATGATACATATTAAAGGAACGCTAAAACCAAAATATCAAGGTGGTCAAAAAGGGTTTCTATTATTAAGTGGTTATATTCAGAGAATTATTTCTGTTGCAAATATCTGGTTTTAGATATTGCTTTTCATTCTCTATATGCCACTTGATTACCATGATTCCACTTCAAAAATCCAAAAAGAAATATATTATGATAAGCTTAAATCTTGCTTTGAATAAAAGAAGATGAAAAATAACAAGGATTAAGTTAAGATCTTGACCTTTGGCTCAAAAATAATGAACAGCATAAAGATAATAGGAAGAAAATATGGCAAATCAACATTTTTTGTAGAAAAAAAAATCTGGATTTTTAAAAATTTAGATATCTAAACTCAATCCAAGTTGACTATAATATAACAACTAAAAAATCTAATGTGATTTTAGATTGCATTAAGAATGCAACACATGAATTTAAGACAAAGAAGACCTAGACAATATTATGAAAGGCAAAATGGACAACTTTGATTACATTAAATTGAATTTAAAACAAAACCAACAGAAACAAAATTAAAAGGGAAGTACAAAGCTGGGAAAATATTTACAGCCAATGTTTCTGAAAAAGTTCTTATTTCTAAAATATATGAAGTACAGGTTTCAAATTTATAAGAAAAGTCATTCCCCAATTGATAAATGATCAAAGGATATGAAAATTTTTCATGTGACAAAGTTAAAGCCATTTATACTTATATGAAAAATATGCTCTGAATCACTATTAATTAGAAAAATTCAAATTAAAACAATTTTGAAGTACTAACTCATACCTCTCAAATTGGCTAAGATGACAGGAAAATATAATGATGAATGTTGGAAGGAATGTGAGAAAACTGGGACAATAATGTATTGTTAGTGGAATTGGGAAATGATGCAAATATCCTGGAGAGCCATCTGGAACTGCATTAAAAAAGGTATAAAACTGTGCATACCCTTTGACACAGGAGTACTATTACTGCATCTGTATCCCAAAGAAATCTTAAAGAAGGAAAGGGACCCACATGTGTAAAAACATTTGTAGCAGCTCTTTTTATGGTAGCAAAGAATTGGAAAATAAGTAGATGCCCATCAATTGAGGCATAGCTGAACAAGTTGTGGTATATGAAAATAATGAAATATTATTATTGTATAAAAATGATGAACAAACTGATTTTAGAAAGCCCTGGAAAGACTTACAGTAATTGATGCTAAACAAAATAAGCAGAACCAGAATATATTGTACACAATAATAGCAAGAATGTATGATAATCAATTGTGAAAGACTTGATTTTTCCCCAGGACCAGATGGATTTACATGTGAATTCTACCAACAATTTAAAGAACAATAAGCCCCAATGCTATACATACTATTTGAAAAAAAAATAGGGAATGAAGGAGTCCTACAAAATTCCTTTTATGACACAGACATGGTACTGATATTTAAACCAGGTAGGTTGAAAACAGAGAAAGAAAATTATAGACAAATCTCCCTAATGAATATTGATGCTAAAATCTTAAATAAAATATTAGCAAAAAGACTACAGAAAATCATCCCCAGGATAATACACCATGACCAAGTAGGATTTATACCAGGAATGCAGGGCTGGTTCAATATTAAGAAAACTATTAGTATAACTGATCATATCAATTTAATTGACAATATAAATTTAACAATTAACCAATCAAATTAATAAAAAAACATATGATCATCTCAATAGATGCAGAAAAAGCATTTGATAAAATCCAGTATCCATTCCTATTAAAAACACTTGAGAGTATAGAAATAAATACACCTTTCCTTAAAATAATCAGTAGCATCTATTTAAAACCATCAATAAGGATCATATGTAATGGGGATAAACTGGAACCATTTTCAATAAGATCAGTAAGGAAACAAGCTTGCCCACTATCACCATTATTATTCAATATTGTATTAGAATTGCTAGTTTCAGCAATAAGAGTTAAGAAAGAGATTAAAGGAACTAGAGTAGGTAATGAGGAAACCAAATTATCACTCTTTGCTGATGATACAATGATATACTTAAAGAACCCCAGAGATTCTACTAAAAAGCTATTAGAAATAATCCACACCTTTAGCAAAGTTGCAGGATACAAAATAAAATTGGCAGATAGATTCCTAAACATTTTATACTATTGGTAGTTTCTTTAAATGGAATTTATCTTTGTAATTAACTGTTGGATTTTGTTAGTGACATATGAGAATGCTCATGACTTATGTGGCTTTATTTTGTATCCTGCAACTTAATTTCAAAGTAACTACCAATAGTATAAAATATTTAGGAATTTATCTGCCAAGGGAAAATCAGGAACTATATGAGCAAAACTATAAAGCAATTTTCACACAAATAAAGTCAGATCTAACCAATTGGGAAAATATTAAATGCTCTTGGATAGGGTGAGCAAATATAATAAGGATGACAATACTACCTGAACTAATCTATTTATTTAGTGCTATACCAATCGGACTCCCAAAAAACTATTTTGATGACCTAGAAAAAATAACAACAAAATTCATATGGAAAAACAAAAAGTCAAGAATTTCAAGGGAACTAATGAAAAAAAAAATCAGATGAAAGTGGCCTAGTTATACCAGATTTAAAATTATATTATAAAGCAGTGGTTACCAAAACCCATTTGGTACTGGCTAAGAAAAAAACTAATTGACAATGGAATATGTTAGGTTCGAAGGACACAACAGTCAATAAATTTAATAATCTAGTGTTTGACAAACCGATAGACCCCAGCTTTTTGGATAAGAATTCACTATTTGACAAAAATTGCTGGGAAAATTTGGAAATTAGTATGGCAGAAACTAGGCACTGACCCACACTTAACACCATATACCAAAATAAGATCAAAATGGATACATGATTTAGGCATAAAGAGATTATAAGTAAATTAGAAGAACATAGGAGAGTTTACCTCTCAGACCTGTAGAGGAGGAAGGAATTTATGACCAGAGAAGAACTAGAGATCATTATTGATCACAAAATGGAAAATGTGAAAAAAAGAGCTACAATTAATATTTTGTATACTATAGGTTCTTTTCTGTTTAAAAAAAAAAAAAAAAACAACTCTTAAAATTAATTTCTAGTAGTGATATTTACATCAAAGGATATGCATGTTTTTATATATTTTAGGCATAGTTCATAACTTTTCCTCATTTATCAGTTGGAGAATGACATTTTTTATTAAATTTTATTTAATTATTTATTAATGTAATTATTAACGTAATTTATTTATTAACATAATTTGAGAAACAAAGAGTGCTTCAAAATTCTTTTCACTATTACTATTTTTAATTGTACTTCTCCCATGTTTATTCTATTCTGTCACTCCTTTTACCCTAACCTTCTTCAAAAATGTTTTGCTTATGAATACCCCTTCATGGGTATTCAGAATGTGGCCTCTCTTTTCTAACTTTCCACCCTTCTTATATCCCCTTCCTCTCCTAAATTCCTTCAAGGTAAGATAGATTCATATATATGTATGTGTGTGGGAGTATCTTCTCTATGACAATTCTGATGACTATAAGATTCAAAAATATCATCTCTATGTTTTTTTTATCATGATTTTCAGCTAGAACAATAATTTTATAATTATCTCTCCTGAATCTATTTTCCAGATTAGTTGTTTTTTCAATAAGATATTTTGCATTGTTTTCTATTTTTTTTTTCATTCTTTTGATTTTGTTTTATTGTTTCTTAATTTCTCATGAAGTTAGTTTCTATCTGATCAATACTAATTTAAAAGGGATTATTTTCCTCAATGAGCTTTTGCAACCCCTTTATTATTTGGCCAAATTGGCTTTTTAAAGTATTATTCTCCTCATTAGATTTGGTATTTCTTTTTGTACTACTTTCAATTCTCTTCCCAGTTTATCTTCTATCTCTCTTATTTGATTTTCAAAATAACTTTTGAGCTCTTCCATAGCCTGAGACTTATTATATAGTTAGCATCTTTAAAGACATTCACACCAATCATTGAGACAATCTTAATAGGAACTTAGTTTTCCCAGAGTGTTTTATTATAAGTTAAGATAGTCATAAGATAAACTCTATCAAATATAATTGTGTACAAAAAGTAACTTTAGACTATCTTGATTGGCATAACATTAGACAAGTCTGGGACCTGGTCTAGGGAGTACTATCACCTCTGGTGTGAGAACTTGACAAACACTTATCTCATTATCAATCCTATTGTATCATTAAGAAGACAAAAATATATTAATATAATTAAAGAAAATTCAAATAAATTTAATTGATATGTTTTGGTGTTTCAACTCAGAATTACTATGAAAGCTTCAGAAATTTAAAGAAAATAATTTAACAAAAAACCAAATACTTATTTGAGTTAAAGCTTTCAGTGTTTTACAAATCATATAAAAATAGTAACGAATTTGTCCTTCTGTAAAGGAGATCTGAAATAGCTTTTTAAAAAAAAGTTAATCAATGGAACAGATTTATAATTAGTATCATCTAATTTGATATAATTTATCACAGAACTTGAAATTTTTAAAAAATTATTATATAGATATAGAAAACTAGAATTAGAAGAGACCTGAGATCTAGACTAATTCCTCATTTTACAGCTAATTAAAGGGGGCCTAAAATTGAACAAATGGTCAGTCAAAGAGCATAACATGGTCTAGGGCAATAAAACTGGTCTCCTATCTTCCTATTGTCTTTCCATATATATATGTGTGTATGAATGTATGTATGTATATATATATATATATATATATATATATATATATATATAAAATATCACATATATAATATATAATATTATATATATATATGTGTGTATGTGTAAGTGTGTGTATATATATATATATATATATATATATATATATATATATATATATATATATATATATACACACATTACCAGGTAAAGATCAAAAAGTACTACCAAATTGGACAAAGTAATTCCATTTTATAATTTCTGGCACATAGTCATTTGTCCTTCACTTTTATTTATTTATTTTTCTGAGGCTGGGGTTAAGTGACTTGTCCAGGGTCACACAGCTAGGAAGTGTTAAGTGTCTGAGACCAGATTTGAACTCTGGTCCTCCTGAATTCAGAGCTAATGCTCTATCCACTGCGCCACCTAGCTGCCCCCTATTTTATAAATTTGGAAGTTAAATAACTTTATTCCCTTTTTTAAGACTTTTGAACACCAGCTTTGTAGATCAAATGATACTAATTAACTAATTAATGCTAGTAAGCTATACTTCATTACGTTGCAGATTTAG
Organism: Sminthopsis crassicaudata; assembly: GCF_048593235.1. Classification (NCBI taxonomy): domain Eukaryota; kingdom Metazoa; phylum Chordata; class Mammalia; order Dasyuromorphia; family Dasyuridae; genus Sminthopsis; species Sminthopsis crassicaudata. The sequence goes on along the minus strand of NC_133617.1, from coordinate 331,777,142 downwards.
GGGAACACTATATGCCTGATGTTACATGATATGACTGGAGCATTCCCCTGCCATCCTATTTAGATGAATATGAAGAGTCAGTAATATAACACAGATTTAATATCTTATTAATGTTAATTAGGTTTGCTTCACTTGATTCATTTGCTGTTGCATCCTTGTTCTATAATTTGTCTTGTCCTTGATAAATGATAGCATACAGAGAATAAGCCTACTCATTACATATCACCATTTCTCTCATTAGGGGAGGATAAAGAACTTTCATAAGAGTTGTAATAACTGCACTTTAAAAATAACAACATACATGTAGAATATTAAAGAAAACCTATTTAGAAAATTTATGTGCTGATCATGGAAGTACTACCTACATGTGTTTAGCTACTACCTAAATGTATGACCTCTCTTCCAATTTTCCTATGTCCAATATAAATTGACAGAGGATTTGCATAAAATTTTGCACAGTGTGCAAAAGGAACAGCACAAGGGGGACAGCAGCAAGGTTCTAAGACTTTGTCAGAACACTAGTAAAGTATCACCCTTCTGTAAACCAGAAACCCCTGCACAAGAAAGTAATCTGTGCAAGGGAACAAAGCACTATCTTAATGATCCACTCCCAGCACCAGTAGTGAGGTCTTGACCACATCGTTGAGCAGTATAGAAGCCCCACACTAGGGCTGATCAACAGGAAGATCACACTACGGGGTCTGGCAGCATTTATTCCATGGCAATCCAACAGCTGGGTCTCTGACTTGGGACAAACTGGCAACAAAATCTGTCCTCCCAGGTCAGTCACTAGAAAACTCTGTTCCCAAGCAACCCAAAACAAGGCTCCATTCCTGGGTTAGATTGGCAGATGAACCTCCACACCGAGAAGAGGTCAATAGAGGAGCCTTATTACCTCAGTCCAAACCAGAAGAGGATTCTATTCTCCTGTGAATTAAAGCAACTAAATATTGAAGCCTTCTGAAAGCCAACAGTAAGATTCTGAATCATAGCACAAAAAACTGAGACCAGTACCGGGAAAGAGCCCGATTCTAAAACAAACAAACAAATGAAAACAATCTCAAAGCTTAAATCATCAAAAAAAAAGTATAAAAATGAGAAAACAAACAGTAAAATAACGACTACAGAAAGTTAATAAGGTGACAAGGAGGATCAAGACATAAACTTAGAAGAAGACAATGTCAAAATATCTACATGTGAAACTTCAAACAAAATGTAATTTGTACTCAAGCTCTAAAAAATTTCTGAAGATCTTAAAAATCATGGCAGTAGATAGAGTACCAGTCCTGAAGTCAGGAGGACTATAATTCAAATCAGGCTCCTGACTGGTAATATATACAAGTTGGTGATCCTGGATAGGTCACTTAACTCCAATTGCCTCAGACACACAAACACAAATTAAGAAAGAAAAGTATGAGTAGAAGGGGAAAATGGTAAAAGAAGTAAGAGTAATTCAAGAGAATCATGGGGAAAGGTACCAATAGGATGGCAAAAATTATAGAAAAAATAATGAGGAAAATAACTCCTTTAAGAATTAAATTGACTAAATGAAAAGGGAAGTAGAAAAGCTCCCAGAAGAAAACAATTCTTTAAAAATTGGAATTATGAAAGGGGAAGCTAATGATTCTAAGAGACATCAAGATATGACAAGACAGAGACTGAGTTAAGATGGTGGAATAAAGGCAGAAACTCACCCACAACTTCACCTTAAACTGCTCCAAATTCCTTTATATAATGATCCTAAACAAATTTTAGAGCATTAGAAAACTCAAAAAGATGTAATAGGACACTTTCCAGTCAAAGACAATTTATAAGATCAGCAAAAAAAAGTTTGAGACACCAGGGTGGGAGACTGGTATTCAGGCCCTATGCAGCACTCAACACCCCTAATCTGAACTCTAGCTCTGGCCCCATGCCAATAAAGCAGTAATAGACCTATGGACCTTTTTTTTTTTTTTTTTTTTTTTTTTAATCAGCAGCTTTCAATCATCCCAGTGACACCAAAGTGACATCAAAATCTGGCAGCTTCTACAACAAAGAAACAGAGGGTCTGGAATACCATATTTGTGAAGGCAAAGGCCCTGAGGTTACAATGAAGAATTAATTACCCCAGAGAGAATAAGCATCTTTTTTTCAGGGAAAGAGATAGAACTTTAATTAAGAGACTTGCAATCATTTCTTTTTTGGGAAAAAAAAAAAAAAAAAAAAAAAACCCTAAAAATTAATCTAAACAGAAAATTTGATCTCCAAACACAAGACTCAAGAGAAATATAGAAAGGTTAAAAAAAAAGAAAATATATATTATTTAAAGGTTAAATTGTTTACATCCATAGATGAGAAAATAATATCTGTGAATACTAAAATCTGTATTTGATATTGGGGCAGTTAAAATGGTCATCATGTGAATGAAGGGTGTGGTTGTGAATGTAGTCTGATGTGATGATATCAAAGAAGAAGACATTAAGGGGTGGGAAAAGGTCTGTACTGGAAGAAGAGGAAAGGGGAGCTATAATGGGACAAATTAGATGACATGAAGAGGCGCAAAAAAACCTGTTACAATAGAGGGAAAGAAGGGTGAGATATGAGTGTTATCTGACACTTAATTCATCAGCCTTGGCTCAAAGAGGGAATAACTCAATCATCCAATTGAGTATAGAAATTTATCTTAACCTATAAAAAAGTAGTAGGAAGAAGGGGAAATAAAAGTGAGAGGATGGTAGAAGGGAGGGCACAAACACTAGGAGAAAGAAGTAAGAGAAGAGAGGAGGGATGACAGAAGGGAAAGCAGGTATGGGGCAGGGTGGGTTAAAAACAAAACAATACTAAGGAGGATCAAGGTGGAAAGAGAGAACAAAAGTATATACAAGGGAGAAAGTAAGATGGAAAGAAATAGAGTGCTGGTAATTATAACTATGAATGTTAATGGGATAAGCACTTCCCTAAAAAGGAAGTAAATAGAGCACATTAAAATCCAAAAATAATGCTGTTAAGATGATACAGAGAGATACAGAAAAAAATAAAAGTAACAAACTGAAAACAATTTAGTAGCTTCAGCTGAAGTCAACAAAGCAAGCATAGCAATCTTGATGATACAAGCAAAAGCAAAATAGATTTAATTAAAGAGATGAGGTTGCTGAAAGGTACATGGACAATAAAGTCATATCAGTAGTAAACATGGATCAAATGGAATACCATCTAACATTCTGAAGTTGAATGAATTACAGGAGGCAATAAACAATAAATATTGTATTAATAGAGGATTTAAACATTCCTTTCTCAGAACTAGATAAATATAGCCAAAAATAAAAAGAATAAAGAAATTAAGAAAGTGAATAAAATTGTAGATTACTTAGATATAATAGATCTCTAGAGAAATTCAAATGGGAATAGAAAGAAATATACTTTTTCCCCAAGTGACATATAGCACTTAAAAAATAGACCATATATTAGGACATAAAAACCTTGAAACCAAAACAGCAAAAACAGTAAATGCAGCCTTTTTCAGAATATAATGCAATAAAATTACATTAATAATGCACAGGGGAAAGACAAATTAAAAATTATTTGGCAAGTAAATAATCTATTCCTAAAGAATGATTGAGTCAAAGAATATATCATGGGAACAATTATTAACTTTATTAAAAGAAAATACAACTTGGCAGATAGGTTCCCAAATATTTTATACCATCCACAGTTATCATAAGTGGAATTTCTCTTTGTATCTATTGCTGTTGGATTTGGTTAGAGATATATAAAAATGCTGATGATTTATATGGATTTATTTTGTATCCTGAAACTTTGCTAAAATTATGGATTATTTCTAATAGTTTTAGTTGATTCTGTAGGGTTCTTTAAGTATACCATCATATCATTGGCAAAGACGATAATTTGGTTTCCTCGTTACCTACTCTAATCCCTTTAATCTCTTTTTCTTCTCTCATTGCCAAAGTTAGTATTTCTAATACAATATTAAATAGTAATGGTGATAGTGGGCAACCTTGTTTCACTCCTGATTTTATTGGGAATGGCTCCAATTTATCACCATTACATATGATACTAATGGCTGTAATTTCCTCTTCATTGGTGGAAAGTTCTCCCTTTTCATGTTTGAGACTAACAATTTGATTTTTCTCTTTCCTTTTTCTAATCAAATTAACTAAAGATTTATCTATTTTGTGTTTTTTTCATAAAGCCAACTTTTAGTTTGATTTATTTATTCAAAGTTATTTTACTTTAACTTTTATTAATCTCTCCATTTATTTTTATAATTTCAAGTTTGGTATTTGATTGGAGGTTTTTACTCTGCTCTTTTTCTAACTTTCTTAGTTGCAAGCCCAATTCATTGATCTTCTCTTTCTCTATTTTATGTAAGTAAGCATGTAGAGATATATAATTTCCCCTTATTGCCACTTTGGCTGCATCACACGAAATTTTGGTATGTTGTCTCATTATTGTCATTCTCTTGGATGAAATTATTAATTGTGTCTATGATTTGCTATTCCACCCATTCATTCTTTAGGGTGAGATGATTTAGTTTCCAAATGCTTTTTGCTCTTTTTTCTCCTGGCCTTAAATTGTATGTGGTTTTTATTACTTTATGATCTGAAAAAATTGCATTTAATATTTCTGCCTTTCTTCATTTGATTTTGAGATGTTTAGGCCCTAACACATGTTTAATTTTCGTATAAGTTACATGAATTGCTGAGAAAAAAGTAAACTCCTTTCTATCTCCATTTAATCTCCATTTAATTTTCTTCAAAGATCTATCATACCTAACTTTTCTAATATTTTGTTTACCTTTTTAACTTCTTATATATTTTGTGGTTCAATTTATCTAGTTCTGAGAGAGCAGGATTGAGATGCCCCAGTAGTGTGGTTTTGCTATTTTTTCTTGCATTTCAGATTCTCCTCCAGCAATGTCCATGCTATACTGCTTGGAACATATATGTTTAGTATTAATATTGCTTCATTATCTATGGTACCCTTTAGTAAAATACAGTTTCTTTCCTTATCTCTTTTAATTAGATCTAGCTTTGCTTTTATTTTATCTAAGATCAGGATTGCTGTCCCTGCTTTTTTTTTTTTTTCTTAACCTGAAGCATAGTATATTATGCTGCAACTCTTTACCTTCACTCTGTATGTATCACTATGCTTTAAATGTGTTTCTTGTAAACAAGATATTGTAGGATTCTGACTTTTAATCCAGTCTGCTATCCCTTTCTATTTTATGGGGGAGTTCATCCCGCTCACATTCAGTTAAAATAACTAATTTTGTATTCCCTGTCATTTTATTTACCCTATGTTATTTTTTTCTCTTTCCAACCCCCTTCTCTTTAATCCCAGTATTTTGCTTTTGATGACCACTTCCCTCAAACAGTCCTACCCCTCTAGAGCCCCTCCCCTTTCATTACACCTTTCTCTAATTCTTCTATTATCCCTTCTATTAGTCTTTCCCTTTCTTTCCCCCTTTCCCTCCTACTTCCCTATAAGGTGTGAAAAGTTTCTTTATGATACTATATATATATATATATATATATATATATATATATATATATATATATATATATATATATATATATATCTGATATTCTCTCTTAGAGACAAATCTTATGAGAATAAAATTCACACAATATTCATCTCCCTCCCTTCTTTCTCTCAATTCTAATAAGTTTTCTTTGCCTCTTAATGAGATGTAATTTCTCTTATTTTGTTTCCTTTTTGCTCTTCTTCCAGTCTGATCCTCTTTCCACCTCTAGTTTCTTTTTCATCTTATAATAATACCATCAAATTATGCCAGTGTTCTCTAAGTATATACATAACAGAAATGTAGTTCTCAAGAAATCTATCCTTTTTACCTTTTTATGCTTCTCTTGAGTTCTGTATTTGGAGATCAATTTTTTTGGTTCAGTTCTGGTGTTTTCATTAGAAATAGGTGAAATTCACCTATATCATTGAATGTCTATCTTCTTCCCTAAAAGACAATGCTCATTTTAGCTGGATAGTTTATTCTTGGCTGTAATCCCAGTTCCTTTGCCTTTCAGAATATCAGATTTCAGGCCTTTCAGTCCTTTAAGGTGGAAGCTGCAAGGTCCTGGGTTATCTTAATAGTGGCTCCTTGGTATTTAAATTGTTTCTTTCTGATTGCATGCAATATCTTTTCTTTCTGATAGTTCTGAAATTTAGCCACAATATTCCTTGGGCATTTAATTTTAGGGTCTCTTTCAGAAAGTAATCAGTGGATTCTTTCCATGGTTATTTTACCTTCTGATTCCAAATCATGACATTTTTCTTCTATGATTTCCTGTAAAATAATGTCTAGATCTTTTTTTTTTTTTTTTCATTATGGCTTTCAGGAAGCCCAATAATCTTAAATTGTCTTTCCTACATATATTTTCCAGGTTAGTTGTTTTTCTAGGATATATTTCATATTATCTTCTCCTTTTTTCATTTTTTGTTTTTGTTTGACTGATTCTTGAAATCTTATTGCATCATTCACTTCCATTTGTTCAATTTTAATTTTTTGTGTATTATTTTCTTCAGTTACCTTTTTAGCTCCTTTTGTAATTGGTCAATTCAATTTTTTGTTAATCTCATTCTTTTTTCCAATTTTCCCATTCCTTCTTGGAATAATCATTTACACATTTTTCTTCTAATTTTTCTTTTAAAACTCCTTTAAGATCCTTTATGCAATCTTTGAAAAAGCCTTGTGAAATGGGAACCAGCTCAAGTCTCTTTGGGGGTTCTTCTTGAGTTCCTTTGCCTTTAGGAATTTCAGGATTTGAGGTCTTTCCATCTCTCTCTCCGTTAAAGCTGCCTATGTTGAGAGTTCTTTTTTTTTTTTTTTTCATTTTTTTTTAAGTCTTGAGGTGTGTTCAATGTGAATAGCTGCTTTAGTTTGTCTTGGGGCAATTCTGATAATTGATTTCTGGTGCTGGGTATGGTGGTTAGGTCTGGTATTCTTACTGAGCTCAGTGGTTTACAATTTGCCTTTAGTCATAAATCTACCAATCCACCTTGTTGCAACCAAGACAGAGCCTAAGAGGCTCACAGAAGATTTCCAGATGCTTGAAACTGCAAAGTTTTGTATTGCCTTCCCAGTTCTTTACCCTGTCTCCCTGTACTGAGGTCTGGGCATGGCAGACTATTCCTCTGCCCAATTGAAACAGAACTGTTTTGAAGTTCTTCCAAGGTATCTTCTTCTAGAATTGTGTTGTGCTCCAAATATTTGTGGATTCTCTGACTTTAAAACCAGTTTAGTGGCTTAATCTGCTATTGGTTTGAGAGAAGGTTAGAGGAGGTTACAGAGTCCAGTCTGCTCTCCAGTATCGTGGCTCCAAACCCAAAAGTTGATTATTTAGTTTTAAAAGTGCTTTGCACAAAGAAAGCCACCACAACCAAAACTATAAGGGATGCAGAAAACAGAGAGTAGAGAGAGGGAAGAAAACTTTTGCAACAAGTATCTCTTGTAAAGGTCACATTTCTCAAATGTATAGAGAATTGATTCAAATTTGTAAAAGTAGTGGCTATTCTCCGACTGATAAATAGTGAAAGGATATGAACAGACATTTTTCAAATAAAGAAATCAAATTTATTTTGATTTTGATATATTAAAATGCTCTAAATCATTATTAAGCAGAGAAAAACAAATCAAAACAACTTTGAGGTACCAGATCAAATCTCGTATATTTGTTAATATTAAAAAAAGGAAAATTAATCTTGAATTTTGGTGGTGAGCTAGGAAAATTGGAATACTAATGCATTGCATATGGAGTTGGTACGTGATCACCAGTTCCAGAAAGCAATATGAACTATACCCAAAGAGCTATAAAACTGTGCAGAACTTTTGATCCAACAATGCTACAGCTCGGTTTGTATGCCAAAGACATCCAAACCAAAGGAGTAGGTATCTATTTGCACAAAAATTTTTATATCAGCTATGTAATGGTTAAAATTGGAAATCATAGGGATGCCCATCAGTTGGGGAATGGCTGAACAAGATGTGGTATATGATTGCAATGGAATATTCTGGAGCATTGCTTTAGTTATTCTCAGCAGCTGATGGCCACAGCAATGGCAGCAGCAATGACAATGGAGAAGAAAGAGGGGAAAAAAAAGAAAAGAAAAGAAAAGAAAAGTAAGATGATTTCAGAAAAACCTGGAAAGACTTAAGTAAAGTGATAATGCATTAGGTGTTAGCTTTTCTCAGCAATACGGTGATCTAAGACAATTCAAGGGCTTGTGATGGAAAATGCTATGCATAAAAAGAGAAAGAACTGATATTGACTGAATACAGACCAAAGATGCTATTTTTCATTTTCTTTCTTTTTTTGGTTTTATTCAAATCTTCCCATATAAAATAATTAAAATGAAAATATCTAACAAAATTCAACATGCATTCAGCTAACTAGATATTGTCTCATAAAGGGGATGAAGAGGAGGGAAAGAATTTTGAACTTAAAACTTTAAATGAATAAATATTTTTATAACTTGAAAAAATACAGTCCTTTTCTCCTTGCCTAACTCTCTGACATGTGGCATTTAAGTATTTAATATTAAGTATTTAAGAGTATTTTTCCAATTACATATCAAGATAATTTATAGCTTTCATTTCAAAAAGATTTTGAATTCCTGATTTTTCTTTTTCACTTCCCTGCTCTTATAGAGCAGGGAAAAACCCTAAACTATGTACAATATACTTTTCTGGTTCTTCTCATTTCATTTTGTATCAGTTCATACAAATTTTTCAGGTGTTTCCCCCCAGAAATCTGCCTGTTCATCATTTCTTATTACATAATACTATTCCATTGTATTCACATATATCACTATTTTCAGCAGTTTTCCAACAGATAGGCATTCCCTCAATTTCCAATATTTTCCAACCACAGTGAATAGCACAATGGTATCACTGGATCAAAGGATATGCACAATTTGTTTGTCTTTTGGAAAAGGTTCAAATTGCTCTCCAGAATGGTTAGATTAGTTAATATTCCAATTTTCCTACATCTTCTGCAACATTTATTATATTCCTTTTTTGTTATATTAGTCAATCTGGAAAAATGTAAAGTGGTATCTCAAAATTACTTAAACTTGCATTTCTTTAATCCAAAGGAATTTAGAGCCCATATTCATATGTGTAAAAATACCTTTGATTTCTGCATTTGAAAATGGCCTATTTATATACCTTAAACATTTATCAATGGGAAAATGGCTTATAGTCTTATAAACTTGACTGACTTTTCTATATATTTGACAAATGAGTCTTTTCACAGAGACACTTGTACTAAAGATGATTTCTCAGCTTTCTGTTTTCCTTTTATTCTTGGTTGCATTTGGTATTGTTTTTTGGGGGGACAGCTTTAATCCAAATTATCCATTTTATACTTCAAATTGTTCACTGTCTCTTATTTGGTAATGAATTCTTCCCTTCCTCATAGATCTGACAGGTAGATTATTTCTTTCTCTTCAAATTTGTTTACAGTATCAATCTTTATGTCTATCAAGTACCAATTTTGAAATTTTATTGGTATATGGTGTAAAATGTTAGTCTATACCTATTTTTTGTCTTATTGTTTTCCAATTTTCCCAGCACTTTTTGGTCATACAAATAAGTTCTTACTCCAGAAGCTGGGATCTTTTCATTTATCAAACACTATGTTTAACTCTAACATATAATAATTAAAAAAAGAAGAGGGAAAATTCATTAATGAAAAGAGGTATCTAGAAAGGCTATCCATTTGAGGTTGTACTTGAACTGAGGCTGAAAATGAGGAGGGGATGCATTCCAAATAAAGAAAGATTGGAACTTTTGTATAAGAATGGAGATTGAATATGCAATGCAGAGTTCTGATTTGTCTGGAAGACAGAATGACAAGTAATTTTTTGAAATAGGGTTGTAATAGGTCATAAAATAGTAATCATCAAAATCAAATCTTTGGTGCTAATTAAAATAGTAGTATGGTAGATCAATTAAACAGATAGTATAGTAGACCAATAAAATAATCTGGATAGCCAAGAATTAGAAATAATGGAATGCAGTAGTCTGGTTTTCAATCCATTGTATTCCTAAAACCTGAAGCAAATTACTTTGCTAAAACTCTCCCTGTTTGATAAATATGTTTGGGAAATAGAGTAGAGAAATTTGTTCAAAAATAGAGTTAAAAGCATCTTAAATTTTGTCCCAATAAATATCAAAAGGATGAATGTGTGTGTTTGTGTGTGTGTATGCAAAACAATAGGGGGAAATGAATGGAGATTTTTTCTCACACATATTGCAAAGAAGACAATTCTTTTAAGATAGAGGGAAGTGGAAGATTTTATAATTCCATTTTTAAGTATTACAGGAAAGTAAAAAGAAAAAAAAAACTATCTTTGAACCCAAAGAGGTCATGTTACATCCAGAACTAAAGACTAAACAAACAAACAATAACAATGACAAAAACAAAACAAACAAACACACACACACAAAAAAAAACAAAAACAAAACTAATATGCTTGTATTTCAAACACTGACATATTTACTTTTAAATATTTTCGTTTATATAAAATTTTCATTGGAATTCTTAATCGTTCAACTAACTGAACAATTTAATCCACTAAAGGATTATTAATATTTCTTTCTGATGCTTATTATTATAGTTATTCATTGTTTTTAATTATTCAAGGAGTTGAGTTCATTTTTTTTTTCAGTGAGATGAAATTGTTTCACTATTAAAGAACCCCAGAGGTTCTTATATGGGCTTCTCTCTGGCTTTGTCATTGGGATTAATTTCAGATTTTCCCTTCCTTGTCATTTTGTTTCTTTTACTTTTCATCTTCTAAGAGCTATGGATTGTAAAGCAAATCCTCTCACGCTCAAATGAATCTTATAGTGTCCTTTTCCAAGAATGTACTATTTGTTCTTTTCCTAATATATTTGGTGTTCTATTTCTTTTTGTAAGGGCTTGTTAGCAATAGACACAAAGGTCTTAATGCCTTTCTATTAACTGGCTAGTAGTTAATAGGAAATTAATTAACTTTAGGTTCTTCCTGTGAAGTTCCTTAGAGATTTTTATTTCCTATTTATTATTCTGCAATGGTGGCAATGCTAATCTTTTTAAGATTTTGTATTCATTCCTGTCATATATAGTGATATTATGCCACAATAATTTTTTTTCACATTTGGATCTTCATAATAGACCACTGTCATTCTATTTTAAGTAACATGAGTATATATGACTTTGACACATTCTATATGAAAATGGAAATTCTCATTGTACCTAAGATTATTTAAAAACCAAATTTTGAAATTAATTGCATTAATTTCTCTAAGAGCTATGCATTTTCATGACAGATTTTATAGAGATTGCATAAAACTAAGCTGGGCTGATTATAATGATATACAAAGCAAAAAAAAAGAATCTCTATAAGGGAGACAATTAGCATAGAAAACAATAAAATTATGAGAAGTTTCATTCCAACATCAAAGACCACCATTTAAACAGAAAAACAGAGACTTTATTACAAGGCTACTGAGACTAAAAGTTTTTTTTTTTCCCTGTGATGTCCTTATTTATAATTCTGTTTGAATTTTGATAGACATGTAGATATTTGGTTAAAATAATTAATTCTTGTGGCCATATACTTTCATAAAGTTAGAATTTAAATTGGATGAGTTACTTATTTTACTCACAAGAACACCTAATCTATGAAATTATAATATATACATTACAGAAATAAAATAAAACTGTAATATCAACATGGCTTCCATTGAATAAAGAAATGGAAAAACTGACAGAGTTGATGTGAGAGTTATTTCCCTGCGTTACACCAAGAAAAGTGTTTTCTAAAAGAGCACTGAGTGGCTGAAGTATATATCTTAAATCCAATTTTCTTCTTTTCTGTAGAATAGATGATAAAGTATAGTAGTTACTGGTAGAATAAATATATATATAGGAAAAATTGCTTTTTTTTCCTCTCCTGAAAACATCTGCATCACTAAGAGACAGAATAATTTGGAGACTGGACAGCTGTTTTCCTATTGATTACATGTTTTCAGCTAATAATACTTTAGGGAAGAAAAACTGAACTAGATGAAAAAGAAAAGCATGACTCTGAACAATTAATTTGATTATTAAAGTTAACTTTAGAATATTTTTTAAATGTGTATCAAATTAGCATTCTACAAGGATTCCAAAAATGTCTTTGCTTGGTATCATTAAATTTATTTGAAATTAAATTTTAAAAAAACATATCTTTGCCTTAGGATTGGTGCCATATGATCCGTGATACACTTTTTCTATAAAGTAAAAAACAACCAAGAGATAAAATATTAGTGAAAATATTTAAACTAGCATGTGCTTCAAAAGATAAGACTGTCTTAATTAAAACTAAAAGGGAAAAAGAAGCAGGCAATGAGTGTTATTTACAGGTTTCTGACATCCCCATTAATGAAAAACAAAATGTTCTAAAGGTTACTTTAGCTAATCACAAATGAAATGGATGGCCTTTTTTTTTTTTTTTTTTTTTTTTGAGATTTTTTCTTCTTATTTGTGACTAACTTAAAAAAAAAAAAAAAAAGATTCTCTTAGTCTATTGGGAATAATAAACAAATAGCACTTCAGTTAAAGCTAGCCTGTCACAGTTGAGTTATTGTGCAGCCACATATTCATTTTGCTTTGTAAAAAGAAACAAAGGAAGAAGAGGAATCTAAATGTGAATCCCTCATAACTTCAACTGCTTAGTATTCTCCCCAACACTGAACCCAGCTTGAGGAGCATCAGGAAGACTCAGGCATTGCCTCTAGCTTTTCAGGCAATCATTAAAATCCAAAATCCAATAAATTCCCTACTTTACTGTAATCAATCTTTATTCTCCTTGAATGCTCATTTATCAATGACTTCTGCCATATTTTCCCTTCTCAATCCTTCCTCCCTTTTTTCATTCTGCGAGTCCTACCTTCACCTTTAAGGTTCAAAAACTTTCATAATTCAATGAAAATATTCACTATATATATATTCAGTATATACTAGAATGAAGAATAAATTAAGTGATTATATATAAGCCAAGATGATTGTCATTTCTGGACAATGAAATATTAGAGGAGGATGTAGAACTAGGAAATTCAATAGGAAAACAGCTGTACAGTCTCCAAATTATTTAGCTTGTTACTGATGTGGACTTGTCAGGAGACAAAAAAAAGACACATTAGTAACTATGATTATTCTCATCTATTCTTGAACCAATGGAAATGAAGAAAATGGGATTTAAGATATATACTCCAGCCACTCAATGCTCTTTTGGTAATATTGGGAACATCTGCTTTAATATACAAGTTTAGTTTAAATAGTGTAAAAATGTGCTCAAATCATGGAACTTCATATTACCCTTGTCACCTTAACTATATCAGGAAATAAAAAAATCTGAAAAAAATCAATCACACTTACTTTTTTTCTTTTGCTGAGGCAATTGTGGTTAAGTGACTTGCCCAGGATTACACAGCTAGGAAGTGTTAAGTGAAACCAGATTTTAATTTAAGATTCTCCTGACTTTAGGATTGATGCTCTATCCACTGCACCAACTTAGTTGCCCTAAAATTATGTTTTCAATGAACATTCTTAACATCTCTCTCTCTCTCTCTCTCTCTCTCTCTCTCTCTCTCTCTCTCTCTCTCTCTCTCTCTCTCTCTCTCTTTCTCTGTGTGTGTGTGTGTGTGTGTTTGTGTGTGTGTGTGTGTGTGTGCTTGTATTTGTGTTCTCTGGGGTGTATAGTGATCTTCTGGTTCTGCTCATTTCACTCAGTATCAGTTCATTTAAGTCTCTCCAAACCTTTCTGAATTCATCCTGCTGGTCATTTCTTATAGAGAAATAATATTCCATAACCTTCATATACCATAATTTACCCAACCATTCTCCAATTGATGGACATCCATTCATCTTCCAGTTTCTAGCCACTACAAAAAGAGCTGCCACAAACATTTTGGAACATACAGGTCCCTTTCCCTTCTTTAGTATTTCTTTGGAATATAAGCCCAGTAGTAGCACTGCTGGATCAAAGGGTATGCACAGTTTGATAACTTTTTGGCATAGTTCCAAATTTCTCTCCAGAATGGCTGGATTCTTTCACAACTCCAACAACAATGTATCAGTGTCCCAGTTTTCCCACATCCCCTCTAACATTCATCATTATTTGTTCCTGTCATCTTAGCCAATCTGACAGGTGTGTAGTGATATCTCAGAGTTGTCTTAATTTGCATTTCTCTGATAAGTAGTGATTTGGAACACTTTCATATGAGTGGATATAGTTTCAATTTCCTCACCTGAGAATTGTCTATTCATATCCTTTGACCATTTATCAATTGGAGAATGGTTGGATTTCTTATAAATTAGAGTCAGTGTAAAGTCCTGTTGTCTCCAGAGACTGCCGATTGCTTTCTGGGAAGAGATATGCTGTGTCAACTCAAAACTCTTGGACAAATTCTTCTTGCTATAGAGAGCTCTTGTCTCCAGACAGTAGCCGCCAACTCTGGTCCAGAGTAGAGAGTCTTCTTCCTCCCGAGAGCCACCTCAAGTCTGGCCCAGACAAGAGATTCTCTATCTCTTGAGTGCTGCCCTCTTTTATCCTCCCAGAGAATGGGCGTGGGATAACACAAGGGCTTCTGGGAAAAAATTACTTCAACCAATGTACTTGTTCCTCCTAAGCATGTAAGCTCCTCCCTAGGAGTTCACAAGTAAAACTCCCAGTAAAGGCAGGAACTAGAGAATTGTTAAGTACCGACTTAGCACTTACTATGAACCTAACATCTCCCCTTTTCTTTTGATTTAGAACATAGGGTGGTCATGACCTTGAAACATAAATCCATCAATATGGGAGACATTATACATAATTACTTAGATTACATAAGTAACTTAGTAACGTAGTAACATAATACATGCTAGAAGTATGTAACAAATAACATGATCAAATAATCATAAATTGAGAATTTATAAATGTCCATAAGTCCATTGTCCATTAGTCTCATCTTGTGTTAAGAAATCCAATGATTCCTGCTGGTTTTAAAGTTCTTTAATAGTTTTGTTATTAGCCATGCTCTTTCAGTGTCAGATGTTTCTTAGATTTTCTCCTTTGTTTTGAGGTCTTTCTCTTTTTCTGTCTCTCTCCGATGGACAAGGCGAATATGACTCGTTGGCACCCATCTGATTCCTTCTCCAGCTGAAGAAATACAAGCAAACCCTCTCCCCCAGGCAGTTAACCTATCTTTTCCCTTCCATTCAACACTTTTTGGGTCTCTGCACATCACCTGGCGATTATCTAAGGAGAGTGGAGCTGCTTGCACTGGACACTGTCCTTCTGGTGGGTTATAAAACCTGTCTGCTGGAGCCAGTGCATCTTTGTCAAAAATTAGAAAATTAATAGTATAGAGAACTAAATTTAGAAGTTCTCTAGGATTACCTGTGGCTCCCCCTTTCTTTTGTTTTTGGAGGAGTGTTTTAATGTCTCTGTTTCTTCTCTCTACTATTGCCTAACCTTGAGGATTAAAAGGTATTCCAGTAATGTGTAAAATCTTATACTGTGCACAAAAGTGTGCAAAATGTTTAGAACTATATGCAGGCCCATTATCTGTTTTTATTTCTTGTGGCACACCCCTAATTGCAAATGCTTGGATAAGGAATTCAATGACCACTCGGGCTGTCTCTTTTGCTGTTGGCACTGCAAAAGTAAATCCTGAAAAGGTGTCTACACCACATGGATGAAAGACAGAAGACCAAAAGATTTATAATGGGTCACATCCATTTGCCAGATTTCATTAGGTCTCAAACTATGAGGATTCTTCCCTGGAGGGAGTGTAGGAGTGTGGAAAGGAAGACAAGCTGTACAGCTTTTTACTATGCTCCTAGCTTCCTCTCTTGTTATTCCAAATTGTAAATGTAAAGCTCGAGCAGCCTGATGATATTTAGAATGAGATTCTTGTGCTTCCTGAAATAAAGGAGTACTGGCTAATAAATTTTGTTTCCCTGAACCTCCTCTGAATTCTTTTTTTTTTTTTTTTTTCCAACTCAAATTTCAGGACGTTGTTATTCTCTATCATAGCTTCTCTTTCCTTTCACCATTTTTCTTCAAACTCTCTTAACTTTTTAATAGTCTCTTCTAGGAGAGAGTTATGTGATGAGCTGCATGTATCATTCCCCTTTAGGGTGTTATCTGGAGACTGTTTGGTGTTAGCTTTCTCGGGGTTGGATACCAGCTCTTTCTCTGTGTAGAAGATGTCAATTGTTCTCTTCAGCTTCTTACTAAGTGTTAAAAATCTGTTGGGGTTTGCCCTTGGGATAAGAAGTTTATTTATTTATTTATTTACCAGATTCCTCCCAGACAAAAGATAGAATGCAACAATCCTGAGCATGATCTAGGAGAGAGCTCTGGGCAAGAGTTCCCCTCCCTCCTCCCCAGAAATGCCTCAGAGGTGGTTAGCAAGGCTGCACTGTGAGGAGTGTCCAGTAAAGGACCCCGCTGTGTGGCCTAGCGACTGCCCTGAGGTTTAAGGCTGAACAAACCCCAGCCAATGCCTCCTGTGGGGGCCATGGATATCAGCAGCTGATGTGAAAAGCCCCTGTGCTAAAACCAGAAGTGTCTGCCTGGAAGCTGCAGTCCCTACTACAAAGGTTCTGCTTCTCTGGGAGTTCTGCTTCTCTGGAAATTCCACTGCTGCTATAATTCCACTGCCTTAGTCTGAGCCCCGCACCATGTGGGTTAGAGGCTACCTCGGGCTATGTCCCCACTGTTCAGTCTCTCAACTACCCCAAGGAGAAGCTGTGGGCATCAGAAAAAGGCTGCACAGCCCTGCTGAGATCTGTTAGGTCACTTCCGGATTGGGGTGGATTAAGGATATGGCTTTATATTTTAAAGTGGCTTGATTTCTCTTCTGAACTGTTGTTTTATAATCAGAGAAGAGCTAACAGCCTGTGTCAGATTCCTCTATCTCAGTGGCTTCTCTGATCCCAGAGTTCTCCCCAGCAAGATCAGCACAGTGTGCTAGTACCTAACCCTGTCTGTGCTGGCCTTTTTTTTTTTTTTTTTCCCCCCCCACCCCTCGGAAACCGACCTTTTCTGTTGAAATTACAGATTCTCTTCAACTGGTAAGTTGTGCTTCCAATCCTTGTGGTTTTTATCAGTCCATAGTTATTTTTGAGGCTGATTTAACTAATTGGTAATGAGGGAAGAAGGGAGCTTACAAATTCACGTGTATCTTCTCCGCCATCGTGGCTCTGCCTCTGATATGGCCTTTTTCAACAGCAAAATGATTTGGGCCAGTTCCAATGGTCTTGTGATAGAGAGAGCCATCTGCCCCCAGAAAAAGGTCTGTGGGGACTAAGTGTAGATCATAATTTTTTTTTTTCACTTTTTGTTGTTGTTTGCTTCCTTTTTGTTTCCTTTCTCATTTTTTCCCCTTTTGTGATGTGATTTTTCTTTTGAAGCATGATAATTGTGGAAAGATGTATAGTGGAATTGCATACATATCCAATTTCTATTGGATTAGGAGCTGTATCAGGGAGGGGGTTGAGGAATGGAGCAGAAAAGAAAATGGGAAGGACAAAGTTTTGCAAGGGTGAATGTTAAAATTTTTCTATGCATATGCTTGAAAATAAAAACCTTTAATAAAAAAAGGAATTCTCTGGAGCTCTTTTCCAGGAAATGTTTGTTGATGCATGAAATCAAAAACACAAGATTACAAGGGAAATCCAATATATTAAGATGGTTATCAAAGTCACAAAGGACAATATGATACTGAAATAGTGATATACACAAAGAAACCATAAGATAAAAGCTCCTTTAAACTAACGATGAAATATCCTTTAAAATGGAGCAA
Organism: Sminthopsis crassicaudata; assembly: GCF_048593235.1. Classification (NCBI taxonomy): domain Eukaryota; kingdom Metazoa; phylum Chordata; class Mammalia; order Dasyuromorphia; family Dasyuridae; genus Sminthopsis; species Sminthopsis crassicaudata. Next base: position 331,759,303 of record NC_133617.1, on the reverse strand, counting down.
TATTACTGCTCATGGGGTTGGGAGTGTGAGAGGAAAGGGAGAGAAGGGAGGGAAAGGGCATAAGTATTTATATAGTGACACCAATGTGTCGACACTATTTTAAATGTTTTTCACAAATATTATCACATTCTATAATTACATTATAAGGTATAAATTCTTATTTCATATCAATTGAAGACACTGAGGCAAATAAAGATTAAATTAATTGGACAGAGTCATACAAACTGTAAGAATATAAGGCCAGATCAAATGTCTTTCTTACTCCAAGCTCACTCTCTCTACCCCATGTTCTATTTCATATTCTTTGCAGAAAATGTAAAAAAAGAATATATTTCCAATAACATCCCTAAGGGGCAATACCCTAAGGTTACTATATAAAAGTTTCAGCCTTGTTCAAGACTTCTCATTTTCCTCTAAGTTCTAACCCCACTTCCCTGACACTTTTAGATTGAGGAGGATGATAAGAGCTTTGAAGAGTACAGAAGAGTTTGTACTTCACATTTGCCAACAATGTACAATCAAGACAGTGGTGATTGGTCTCAGTGTCTGCTGAGGATAGGAGCTAAACACAGAGTGAATGCATATTCATAATCATTAAGGGAAATTTCTTCAATATCTGAGAAATGGGAGAGTTCTTTCAGGAGTTATGAACAAACCTTTGCTATATACATGTTTCAATCTAGATCCAATTTGCCATTGATTCTGTTGGCACATATGGGAAAGTATATCACAAACAAGTTTTTCTTTTTGAGGGGCGCTACTATGTCAACTGTTCTCTTAGCACTATATTAATAAAATAAACACTGTTTAAGACATTCTCAATTGATAATTGTAGGGAAGCATATTAGTTGAAAGGAAGGTGTTTCAAGATATAAATTCTTCTTTTCTTCCCTTGGATTAATGACTAGAAGTCTGAAGGAGAGATGCAACCTTTCTCTGGAGTTAGCTGTGAGAGTGAAATTTGGGATAAAGTGCTTCAGTGTTTACATGCATAACAATAGAAATCAGATAGATGGAAAAGAACACTAAATTTAGAGTCAGAAGACTCTTGGATTTGAATTCCAAGTATTAATTACCTATATAATGATAGCCATATCAATTAATCTCTCTGGGTTTTAAACTTTTCATATATCAAATGAAGGGAATGGGCTGAATGAACTTTAATTAAGTCAACAAGCTTTTATGAAATTTCTACTGTGTGGCAGGTCCTGTGCTATCAACTGGGTCTAAAATATCTTTAAGGTTCCTTCCAGGTATAAATGCAAAGCTATTTATATGATATGCATATATTAGAAAAGAAATCATTCATTAAGGGATTAAGTATACAGACACAACAAATTTGGCCCTATTACAACTTGAATGTACAATTTTAATAATATTTACTAATTATTGATAATACATATGCATATCAATACATTGACATTTCAGACCTTTCATACTTTACCTTTCACATAAAAGAAGAATTTAATTTTTAACTTTAATGTTATCATACCTTACGTTTTTAATATTAAGAGAAATAGCAAATGATCATTCCTTCTTCCCTTATTATCTTTCAGTCTTGGATAGTGTATAAGAAAATGACAGCTAATACCATGGCTAATTGTTACTTTCATGATTTGCATTAGTTATAGCTTATAAACAACTTCTATGATTTCTTATAAAATTATAAACCATAGCACAGTGGCAATATCTCATCCATTGTTTTCCTTTTACTCAAATGGAATCACTGAGTCCATACTGACTACTTTCATTGGCTTTGTGCTATTCTTATATAAATTAGAGAGTCAATTAGTCCGTCACTCAACACAATTATTAAATATTTACAATTGAAATATTTACTATTGAAAAGGAAGCTTTTCTGGACAAAGAAACAAAACTTTATTACAAAAAAAAATAAATAATGGTGTCTACAATCTGTAGAGTATGGTTTGAGAGCAGACTAACAGAATTTATAGTTATTTATAATTCTCTTGATTCATATTTAGTACAAGCAAGCTTAGTATAGTGTAAATGGTCAGGGCCCTTTTACTTAAGTAGACTCTTGGATCAAGCAGGGTATGATGTCACAATATGCAAATCATTATATTTAATGTTTCAATAAATATATCAAGTTTAATTTTTATGATGTTATACTAAGCAAAACTTTTAATGTTATAGATTAGGTTCACCTTTTAAGGAGTATAGAATTCAATAAAGATTATAGGATAACACTTTTAAGATTAAATAAATACAGAAACTTCTCTGGGACTACATCTTAGTCTCTGTTATGTAGAGGCTTTCACTTGGTACTATATTCTTACTATAAACCATAGTTACTTTTTTTCCAATTAAAATGATAGTAGCTGAAAAGATTAGTAGGGTGATACAGAGCAAAGTACTCAGTGCATTGATTATTAATTTTACATGTTATACTATGTACTAGGTACTGGACCAAGTGCTGAAGATACAAAGAAAGGCAAAAACAAACTCAATTTCTGTCCTTAAGGACCAATGTGGGTTTCACTTATTCAAGTCAGGTTTCAGTAATAGCCCTGAAGTATCTCTTTTATCATATAAAATTAAAGTCATATTCTACTATCTTATGCTTTCTATACTAAAATAAATATAGAAACAAACAAACAAACAAAAAAAAACACAAAGTTTTACTTCACTGAACTTGGTTACCTGAAGAAACTTCTCTAAATCACTTTAGCTTACATTTCTAGAAATTCAAAATTTATTAAACACTAAGGAAATTTATTAATATAAAATTATTACAATGCACCTCAACATTAATATGCTATATGGTCATTATTTTACTTTGTATATGTCAAGAATGTTTGATATAATGAAAAGTGTACTCTATTCAGAAAAAATAGAACTTTAAATTGAGTGATGTGTTCATAAAGTTGTAACTAAATCTCTCTGAATCTATATTTTTCTTGTAAAAAAAATTAAATTATGCCTATACCTCACTCACAGGGTTGAAGTTTCAAGTACAATAATGAAATTAAATAACTTCAGAATTTTAAAATTGTCATAAAATATCAATTATTCTGTATTATTTTAATTTTAAAGAAATTACATATATATATATATATATATATATATATATATATAAACCTTTGCAGCAGAAGATAATCAGCTAGTAATTAAAAGAATCTTATGGATTTTAATCTTATCAGGGTTTTGGCTTCATGAAATGTCAGAGAAAACTATTTGACTTAGCTCTTAGCTCCCTCTTGACTCAGTTATTTGTTCATTCAAAGAACATTCATCCACCACTTATTATATGTTAAATATTACTTATAAATATATAAATTAGCCATTTTATTGAAAGTGTATGTACGTACATAAACACATACATGTGACAAATGCTTAAAATAGTTGAGCTTGATTCAGAATTAGATCAACAAAAGCAAAGAAACAAGGTGAACATTATTTCAGAATTTGTATAGCGCCTTGAACATAACATTGTTTAGTAATTTACAAAGAAAAATAATATTCTCATTCTGATAATATATTATTGAACTATAGAACAGAAAAAATATTTGAAGTATAAAATTGTGGGTTATTCAAAGAACCAAAAAAAGACATGTCATGAGTATTATAAGTCTACAGTACATTATAAACAATGATATACCCAAGGAGTATTATAAAGGATTTCAAAAGAAAATGTATCAGTCAAATAAATAATCTATCAATAGGTCAGTAAACATTTAATAAATGCCTGTAATCATTGGAAACACAAAGACAAAAGTCAAATAATATCTGCTCTCAAGAAGCTTATATTCCATCAGACAAAAACCCCACATACACATGTCTTTACCGTTCAGACATTTTTAGTTATATCCAATTCTTTGTGACCCTACTTAGAGTTTTCTTGCCAAAGATGATGGAGCAATTTGGCATTTTCTTTTCTACTTCGTTTTACAGATAAAAAAATTGAGACAAAGAGATTAAGGGACTGACCCAGGCTCAAAAAACTCAGGTAAGTGTCTGAGGCTTGATTCAAATCAGAAAGATGAATCTTTTCACTTCAAGCCTGGCATTCTAAACAATATGCCAACTAGCTGTCCCATATGCATATATAATCAAATACAAAATAAATGCAATGGATGCAAAGGACATTCAAAGAAACACCAAGCAGTTGCACTAAAAAAATATCATGAACCACTAAGGACTTCAGTTGAGCTAGATATTCTATAAGACAGAGATAAGTAAGGAACAAATTTCAAGCATGGGAAGTAACACAAAAAAAGACCTGTAAATGGAAGAGTATGGAACATGTAAAAGAGACAGTAAAGTATTAAGGAAGGTAAACTATGTTATAAATGAGTGGAAAGGAAGTTAGATGATTGCTTTGGGATAGCATTTAAAACAAAAAAACAAAAAACAAAAAAACAAAAACAGAATAAGTTTGAACTTTCTTCATAAACAATGTAAAATGACAAAGTTTTTTTTTTAATTTATTGTTTTCATTTTTTCTATATAAGTTTTTTTAATTTTTAAAACATTTTCAAGGATAATTTTCAACAATGACCCTTGCAAAACCTTGCATTCCAGATTTTTCCCCTTTCCTCCCACCCCCTTCCCTAGATGGCATGTACTACAATATATGTTGAACATGGTAAAATAGGTTAAATCCAATATAGGCATAGGCATTTATATAATTATCTTACTGCACAAGAAAAATCAGATCAAAAATAAAAAGAAAATGAGAAAAACATAAAATTCAAGTAAACAATAACAGAGTGAAAATGTTATGTTGTGATACACACTCAGTTCCCACAGTTCTCTCACTGGGTGTAGATAGCACTCTTTATTACAAGATCATTAGAACTGGCCTGAATCATGTCATTGTTGGAAAGAGCCACATCCATCAGAATTGATCATCATATCTCATAAATCACCAGTGATTTCCTGGTTCTGCTCATTTCACTTAGCATGAGCACATATAAGTCTCTCCAAGCCTTCCTGAAATCACCCTGCTGATCCTTTCTTATAGAAAAATAATATTCCATAATATTCATATACCATAACTTATTCAGCTTTTCTCCAGTTGATAGGCATCCACTCAGTTTCTAATTTCTTGCCATTATATAAAGTACTACCACAAACATTTTTGCACATGTAGGTTCCCTTCCCTTCTTAAAGATATCTTTGGGATATAAGCCCAGTAGAAATGCTGCTGGATCAAAAGGTATGAATAGTTTAATAACCATTTTGGCTTGGCTCCAAATTGCTCTCCAGACTGCCTTTCTGCAATTGATTAGAGATTTTTTGTGCTCTAATACATGTTCAGATTTTGTATAGCTTCCAGGAATGCTAAGAAAAAACCTATACTACTTTCTATCTTCATTTAATTTTCTCCAAAGTCCTATCATATCATATATTTTCTAAAATTCTATTTACCTCCTTAAATTATTTCTTATTTATTTTGTGGTTAGAGTTATCTAGTTCTAAGAGATCAAGTTTAAGATTCCTCACTATTATAGTTGTGCTGTCTATTTCTTCTTGCAAATCTCTTCACTTCTCTAGGAATTTTGATGCTCTACCACTTGGTGCATATATGTTTAGTATTGACATTGCTTCATTATCTATAGCACTTTTTTGCAAGATAAAGTTTCCTTCCTTATCTATTTTAATTAAATCTATTTTTACTTTTGCTTGATCTGAGATCAGGGTTGCTACCCCTGCTTTTTTTTTTTTCTCCACCTGAAGCATAATAGATTCTGCACCAGCATTTTTTTTAATAGTTTTTATTTACCAGATATATGCATGGGTAATTTTATAACATTGACAATTGCTAAATCATTTGTTCTAATTTTCCCCTCCCCCCCAAATGGCAGGTTGACCAATACATGTTATATATGTTAAAGTATAAATTAAATACAATATATGTATACATGTCCAAGCAGTTGTTTTGCTGTCCAAAAAAGAATCAGACTTTGAAATAGTGTACAATTAGCCTGTGAAGGAAATCCAAAATGCAGGCAGACAAAATCAGAGGGATTGGGAATTCTATGTAGTGGTTCATAGTCATCTCCCAGAATTCTTTTGCTGGGTGTAGCTGGTTCAGTTCATTGCTGCTCTATTGGAACTGATGTGGTTCATCCATTGTTGAAAATGGCCACATCCATCAGAATTGATCATCATATAGTATTGTTGTTGAAGTAAACAATGATCTCCTGGTCCTATTCATTTCACTCAGCATCAATTCATGTAAGTCTCTCCAGGCCTTTCTGAAATCATGCTGTTGGTCATTTCTTACAGAACAATAATATTCCATTGCACCAGCCTTTTAACTTTATTCTGTATGCATCACTCTACTTTGAATGTGTTTCTTGTAAACAACATATTGTAGGGTTCTGGCTTTCTATCCAGTCTCCTATCCTCTTTCATTTTATGGGAGAGTTCATCCCTTTCACATTCACAGTTAAAATGACTAATTCTGTATTTCCCTCCATCTTATTTATCCCGTTATGTTTTTCTCTTTCCCTTTCCCCTTTACCTGCTATCCAGAATTTTGTTTCTGCCCACTACCTCCCTTAGATAACCCTTTCCCTTTACAACCCTTCCTCCCTTTTTATATCTTTCTCCTACTACTTTTGTTTTTCTTTTTATTACATTCTCCCTTATTTTTCCACTTTCTCCTCTCCATTCCCTATTAAGGTGATAGAAATTTCTCCATGAACTAAATATATCTGATACAATCTCATTGAGCCAAATATGATGGGAGTAATATTCATATGTTCATCCCCTTTCCTTTGTTCTCCTGATTACAAAAGTTCTCCTTTGCTTCTTCGTGACATGTAATTTCCCTCACTTTGCCTCTCTTTTCCTCTTTTTCTGGTACAATCCCCTTTCTACTTGCAGTTTATTTTTCATATTATCATAATAAAATCAAATTACACCTTCATTCTCTAAGTATATCCATAACAGATTTATAGTTCTCAAGAGTTCTTTGTTTTCTTCCTTTTTCTGCTTCTCTTGAGTTCTGTATTTGGAAATCAAAAATTTTTGTTCACCTCTCATTTTTTTTAACAAAAATAGAAAAAAAAAATTACCTCTATGATTGAATGTTTATCTTCCTCTCTTTAATATAAAGTTCAATTCCATTGGCTATAATCCAAGTGCCTTTGCCTTTTGGAATAACACATTCCAGGCCCTTTGATCCATTAAGGTAGAAGCTGCTAGGTCTTGGATAATCCTCATTGTGGCTCCTCAATATTTGAATTGTTTTTTTCTTGCTATACTTTTTCTGTGATCTGATAATTCTTAAATTTAGCTACAATATTCCTTGGAGTTTTTATTTTGGGGTCTCTTTCAGGAGATGATTGCTGAATTCTTTCAATTGCTGTTTTATATTCTAGTTCTAGGTCATCAAAGCAGTTTTCTTTGATGATTTTCTGAAAGATCATATCTAAGACTCTTTTTGTTATCATGGTTTTCATGAAGTCCAATAATCCTTAGACTGTCGCTCCTAGACATATTTTCCAGGTCAGTTGTTTTTCCAATGAAGTATTTTACATTTTCTTCTATTTTCTTTATTTTTTTTTGTTTTGTTTGAATTATTCTTGATGTCTCATTGAGTCATTCATTTCCATTTGTTCAATTCTAATTTTTATGAATTATTTTCTTCAGTTATCCTTTTTAGTTCATTTTGTATTTGGCCAATTGAATTTTTAAATGAGTTTTTTGTTCATTGATTTTTTTTTCCATTTCACAAATTCTATTTTTCAATGAATTGGTTTCTTTTACATCTATTTTATGAGGAGTAACTTGCCTTTTCCATTTTGCCAAATCTAATTTTTTGGGTTTTATATGTTTTTCTCATTTTGTGATATCTATTTTTGAGAGTTTTTTGCAGGTAACTTCTGTTTTTTTTTTTTTCATTTTTCCATAAACTTTTTCAAATATCTCATATCATTTCCCCATTTTTCTTCTCTTTTTAACGTCCTATTTGGATTCCTCCAAGAGAGATTTGTTAAATGGGGACCAACACATATCACCTTTTGGGGCTTCATCTGGAGTTGATTTGACTTTAGGAATTTCAGGGTTTGAGATTTGTTCTTCTTTCTCTCCATAAAAGCTGTCTGTTGTCAGAGTTATTTCTGCTTTTTAGTTCATTTTTTTTTTTAAGTTTGAAGTATACTCTTAAAATAAAGGGGCAACAACCACTTTGCCATGGGGCCAGTGCTACTGACTGACTTTCAGTGTTGGGTAGGATTTTCCATTTTTCTTTGTGTGTTTGCTTTTTTTGAGAGAATCCTGCTCATCATATACCATACTATAATAATATTCCATCACAAATACCACAGTTAATTGAACCATTCCCCAATTGATGGGCATCCCCTCTATCTTTGTTTTTGTTGTTGTTGTTGTTGTTTTTGTTTTTTGCTCTGATAAGAGTTACCTTGAATATTTTTGTACATAGAGGTCATATTCCTTTTTTTTTTAAAAATTCCTTTTGTTATTCTTGCCTAGTAGTAATGTTGTTAAGTCAAAGCATGAACAGAATTTATAGCCCTTTGGTCACATACCACATTTTTTTTATCATTTATCAATTTGTGTATGGCTCTTATTTTTTCTATATATTTGACTCTGTTTCCTCTATAAATGAAATGAAGCCTTATAATAAACACTTGCTTTATTTTTTCAATTACTATTTCTAACTATTTCTCTATTTTATTCTCTTTTATCCTTCCCTTCTCAAGAGAACATAATCTGTTTTAAAAGTATCTTGATAATTATGCTTAAATTATGCTTAAAAATAATTATTTTCCTTTGAAATACTGTATTTTATAGATAAAAAAAAAACATTCAGAGAAGGAACCAAAGGCTTTCTCAAACTACTCAGTAGATGCCATGATACATAAGAAACCTTGATATGAAGAATATATTGGAAGTGGAGCAATTAGAGACAACTAATTGGTCAAAGATTCATTAAAATAGTTCAAATAAGAAGTTTCAAGGTCTTAACTATATATGACAGCTGCACTTTGGCAAATTCAGGCTTCCAATGACTTTAGAAGCAAGAAGGCATCTCTGAAAAAGATCTAATACTTCTCTCTAGAGGTCTCTCAATTTCTTTGGATAAATGTCTAGGATTATTCACTATACTAAAGTCAACATATGATGAAAATAAATTAGGGAAAAAGAGGATGGAGGCAAACTGCCTATGTTCCATCCCGAGACATCTATTTATTCCATGAAATCTCATATTCAGTCTTCTAGAGAAAGAAAACGTTAATCTCTGTAATATAAATTGAAATAGACACTTGCACTTGGAGCTTGAATAATTGAAGAAAGAAATGAGATATAGGCATTTTTTTTTTTTGCCAAGAATATCTCAAATCACTCTTATCATCACATGCAGATTATTTATTGACTACTGTTATCATTTGGGCAATCCTTAATGACTAGGTTTATAATATTGTCTCAGTCCTGACTGGTGTGCCTTTCATTGATCATCATTGAAAAACTTGCATTAATTTTTAACAAAGGTTTTTACAAGAAAAGCAAGGGAAGAACAATAGGCTCTCTCCCAAATTTGGGTCATACTCTCATTTCTGAAAGATACAAGAGCCTTCAGAAGAGAAGAGCAAAGGCTCAAACTTAAAAGTACAAAAGAAGTGAGGCACAAATATAAAGAATGCATCTAAGGGGCAGCTAGGTGGCACAGTGGATAGAGCACCAGCCTTGAATTCAGAAGGACCCGAGTTCAAATTTGGTCTTAGACACTTAACACTTCCTAGCTGTGTGACCCTGGGCAAGTCACTTAACACCAGAATGCATGTGGCAAAGCAGTATTTTAAAACTCTCAGAAGTCCTCTTTTTCTTTTTTAATGTGTTCATGAAGTTGCCTTAGGATGAAATTCTCTTTGGATCCCGAAAGTCAGTACCTTTGCTCATCCTGTATTATATGTCCTTCCCTACCTCAAGTGATCATGTTTTTGGAAGTTTCTTTCTTAATTGAGGTGAATTTCCTCTATCTATCTGTGTCTATGTTTGTCCGTGTTTGTTCATTCTGTGCCTCTCATTTTGTCAGTAAAGAGCTCTTTCTTGCATAATTTTTCAACTGGAAGTTTTGTCTTCTCTTGAGTGTTTTTGTTTTCTTTTATAAATATTATTTTGAGTTCAAAATTTTCTCTCTCTCCTACTTTTTCCCAATGAATAGGAATGAACTCATTTAGAAGGAAAGGATTATTTTGCTCATTATACATATAAAGCCCATATTTCCACTGTAATTATGTTGCAAAACCAATAAGGAAAATTTTTAAAAAAAGAAAAAAAAATGTGTCATGACATTTGTCTTCAAATTTTGCCATTTCTCTCTCTGGAGACAGCAATTTTTGGCATGAGTTATTTCAAATTGTCACAAATCATTGCACTGATCAGACTATATATTTCATGTATGATTATTTTTATAATATTGTTTTTTGTGTGTATGATGTTCTTCTTTGTAAAGTCCAAAGTAGCTCTCTGGAGGACCTTAGGATCAGCCCAAGTCCTTGATATTAGTGGATTTTGGAATCTGGCTTCTTTTCTTTTGTCTATGACTGAGAGTTGTGGCAAAGAGAGCTGTGACTGAGAGAGCTTTCCCAGTTGTCCCAGTCCTTTTTCAGTAGATTACATAACTACACGACACTGAGCATGCACAACCTATTATATCACCATAGAGAACCATTATCTCCCATTGAATAGATACTTAATTATAAGCACCATGCTGACCTAGATTCAAGTACTCCTTTTCAGAGTTCTGGCCCTCTACATTCTTGTACTTAATCCAGGTTGTATCAGTGCAAAGAAATAATCCTTTATTTTTTATAAAACCATTCCCTTTCTAATGCCTTAATGCAAAATATAGCTCTATCACAGTCCTATGCCACAACTTGTTCCGTAATTCCTTAGCTGATGAACATCCCTTCAGTTCTCAAAACTTTCTAGCACAAAAACATGTTTTAAAATTTTTGCATATATGGGTCATTTTTTTAATATCTTTGGGGCACAAACTAACTACTGTTATTACAGCATCAAGGTTATATACATTTTATAGTCCTTGGATATCTTGTTTCCTGATATATCAGTCTGCCTGAGAATATTCCTAGAGGAAAGAAAGTTTTAGGGGCAAATAAAGGAAGGGTAAAAAAAAATTTCTTGTTATCCATAGGTCAACTTTTTCCTCTATTGAGTGAATACTTCAATTCTTCAAATAAGTCTTTTCCCATTCATCTGGCATCTCTTTTTATATATAGACAAAGATACATGACTTGATCTTATCAATCAATCATAAGAGATTTCTGGTGACATCTTCTATTTTTCTAAATACTTTCCACCTGTTTAAGAGTTTGTGCACATATTATTAAGAGGTTATCCTCAGTTTACTCTTTTAATTGACCAATTGTGTTGGTGAAAGAATTACAACTTTACACATATTCACATATAAATATGATCAAAGAGATATGTATATAATTGAAATATAAACTCAACAGATTTGATTGGAGAAAAACAAAAAGCTAATAACATAAAGCAAGGAAATCTTCATCTAAAATTGCCTTTTGATCTGAATTTTGAAAGATAGGCAAGCAATAAATATTTCTGAATTGAACAAATGAAAGTGAATGATCCAGTGAAAAAAATGATTGTCTGCACTGATAGATGATTTTTCCTCCATAATAAAATTAGAGGTCTGATTTTGTTTTTAAATCAATAGTAATAAGAATTTATTTTTATGCCTTTTATTTACACAGGGGTAATTTTCTAGCATTGACAATTGTCAAACCTTTTGTTCTAATTTTTCCCCTCCTTCCACCTACCCCGTCCCTAAGATGGCAGGTTGACCAATACATGTTGCATATGTTAAAGTATAAATTAAATACAATATATGTATTCATGTCCAAACAGTTATTTTGCTGTACAAAAAGAATCTGACTTGGAAATAGTGTACAATTAGCCTGTGAAGGAAATAAAAAAATGCGGGCAGAAAAGCATAGGGGGATTGGGAATTCTATGTAGTGGTTCATAGTCATCTCTCAGAGTTCATTCACTGGGTGTAACTGGTTCAGTTCATTACTGCTCTATTGGAACTGATTTGATTCATTTCATTGTTGAAGATGGTCACATACATGGTAACTGATCATCATATAATATTGTTCTTGAAGTATAAAATGATCTCCTGGTCCTGCTCATTTCACTCAGCAACAGTTCAGGCTTTTCTCCAGGCTTTTCTGAAATCATTCTGTTGATTATTTCTTACAGAACAATAATATTCCATAATATTCATATACAACAATTTATTCAGCCATTCTCCAATTGATGGGCATCCACTCAGTTTCCAGTTTCTGTCCACTACAAAGAGGGCTTCCACAAACATTCTTCCACATACAGGTCCCTTTCCCTTGTTAAGTTTTTTTTTTTTGGGGGGAATATAAGCCCAGTAGTAACACTACTGGATCAAAGGGTATACACATTTTGATAACTTTTTGAGCATAGTTCCAATTTGCTCTCCAGAATGGCTGGATGTATTCACAATTCCACCAACAATATATCACTGTCCCTGATTTCCACATCCCTTCCAACATTCTGCATTATCTTTCCCTGTCATTCTAGCCAATCTGATAGGAGCATCTTTTCATATGGCTAGAATCTTTATCTGAGAATTGTCTGTTCATATTCTTTGACCATTTATCAATTGGAAAATGGCTTGATTTCTTATAAATTAGATTCAATTCTCTATATATTTTGGAAATGAGCCTTTTATCAGAACCTTTCACTAAAAATGTTTTCCCAGTTTATTGCTTCCCTTCTAATCTTATCTGCATTACTTTTGTTTGTACAAAAACTTTTCAATTTGATATAATCAAATTTTTCTATTTTGTGATCAATAATCTTCTCTAGTTCTTCTTTGGTCACAAATTCCTTCCTCTTCCACAGGTCTCAGAGGTAAACTATTCTATGTGCCTCTAATTTATTTATAACCTCATTCTTTATGCCTATATTATGAACACATTTTGACTTCATCTTAGTGTATGGTGTTAAGTGTGAATCAATGCCTAGTTTCTGCCATACTAATTTCCAATTTTACCAAAAATTTTTGTCAAACATTGAGTTCTTATCCCAAAAGCTGGAGTCTTTGGGTTTGTCAAACACTAGATTAGAAAAGTTATTGACTGCTTTGTCCTTTGAACCAAACCTATTCCACTGATCAACTAGTCTATTTTTTAGTCAATACCAAATGGTTTTGGTAACTGTTGCTTTATAATATAATTTTAGATCTGGTACAGCTAGGCCACCTTCATTTGATTTTTTTTTTCATTAATTCCCTTGAAATTCTTGACTTTTTGTTTTTCCATATGAACTTTGTTGTCATTTTTTTTCTAGGTCATTAAAATAGTTTTTTGGGAGTCTGATTGGTATAACACTAAATAAATTGATTAGTTTAGGTAGAATTGTCATTTTTATTATATTTGCTCACCCTATCCAATATATTTTAATATTTTTCCATTTGGTTAGATCAGACTTAATTTGTGTAGAAAGTGTTTTGTAGTTTTGCTCATATAGTTTCTGTTTTTCCTTTGGCAGATAGATTCCTAAAAATTTTATACTATCAGTAGTTACTTTAAATGGAATTTCTCTTTGTAACTCTATTGGATATTGTTGGTGATATATAAGAATGCTGATGATTTATGTGGGTTTATTTTGTATCCTGAAATTTTGATAAAGGTGTGAATTATTTCTAATAGCTTTTTAGTAGAATCTCTGGGGTTCTTTAATTATACCATCATATCATCGGCAAAGAGTGATAATTTGATTTCCTCAATACCTACCCTAATTCCTTTAATCTCTTTCACCACTCTTATTGCCAAAGCTAGCATTTCTAATACAATATTGAATATTAATGGTGATAGTGGACAACCTTGTTTCACTTCTGATCTTATTAGAAATGATTGCAGTTTTCCCCCATTACATGTGATGCTTACTGATGGTTTTAAATAGATGCTACTGATTATTTTAAAGAAAGGTCCATTTATTTCTATATTCTCATTATATTAAGAGGAATAGATGTTGGATTTTATCAAATGCTTTTTCTGTATCTATTGAGATGATCATATGGCTTTTGTTAATTTGGTTATTAATATGGCCAATTATACTGATCGTTTTCCTAATATTGAACCAGCCCTGCATTACTGATATAAATCCTACTTGATCATGGTGTATTATCCTGGGGATGATTTTCTGTAGTCTTTTTGCTATTATCTTATTTAAGATTTTAGCATCAATATTCATTAGGGAGATTGGTATATAATTTTCTTTCTCTCTTTTCAATCTACCTAGTTTAAGTATCAATACCATGTCTGTGTCATAAAAGTTATTGGTAGGAGAAATCATAAAATGCATTGCATATGCACAAATATTTGTGGCAGCCCTTTTTGTCGTGGCAAGGAAATGGAAACTGAATGAATCCCCATCAGTGTGAGAATGACTAAATAAGTTATGATACATGAATGTTATGGAATAGTATTTCTCTATAAGAAACAATCAGCCAGTTCATTTCAAAGAGCCCTGGAGAGACTTACATGGACTGATGCAAAGTGAAATAAGCAGAACCCAGAGATCATTGTACATGACAACAGCAAGATTATATGATGATCAATTCTGATGCACCTGGCTCTTTTCAACAATGGTGAGATTTAGGACAATTCTAATAAATTTGTGATGGAAAGAGCCATCTGCATCCAGAGAGAGTAATGTGGAGACTGACTCTGGACCACAACATAGTATTTTCACTTTTTTATTATTGTATGAATGACTTTTTCTTTCTCAATTTTTTTCTTTTCATTCTGATTTTTTTCATGCAGCATAAATGGGGAAATATATATATATATATATATATATATATATATATATATATATAAAAGAATTGCACATGTTTGACATATATTTGAATACTCGCTATCTAAGAGGGGATAGAAAGAAGGAACAGAGAAAAATCTGGAATATAAGGTTTTGAAAGGGTGAATTTTGAAAAGTATTTTTGCATATATTTTGAAAATAAAAAGCTATTATTTTTTTAAATAGCTTATAAATGTTATAAAGGTTTAGGAAGATAGGAACATTAACACAATGCTGGTGATGCTATGCAGTAGTGGAAGATCATGAACATCTGAGCGTAAACCCAATCTTACACACTTACTAATTACACGACCTTGGGAGGTTATTTAGTATCTTTTTGCCTCAATTTTCTGAATCAGTGACACAAAGATCCACTTATCCTTTAGTATTGTAAAGATGGTTAAAATTTGATTTGGAGGCAAATATAAGTCACTCTATTGTGCCTCTCATCATTTTTTGCCTTTGACCTTGCTTTATCTGTGACAAATACTGAATATACCCTTCAATACCACATTTTTCCCTATGAAAAGAAATACTTTTACAAACTCACTTTCTTGTCTTTATATTCTCTAAAAAGGGAAGAACTACACCTTTGTTGTTCAGTGATTTTAATTATGTCCAAAATGTAACCCCATTTTTTTGGACTTTCTTGGCAAAAATATTAGAGTAGTTTGACTTTTTCTTTTCTTGTTTCCAGTTCTTTTTATAAATAAACTGAGACACAAAGAGTTGTGAGTTTTTCAGAATCACATAGCTAGTATGTTTATAAGGCCGGATCTGAACTCAAGAAAATGAATCCTCCTGGCTCTATCTATAATGTTCTAATACTTTAGAACATTGTACTAAATGAACCTAAAGGTTCCTTCCAGCTACAGGCTATCATATTGTTTTCTAAGCTTTGCTATTTTTATTTGACTTCAAATTATGAGTTCTTTTCATTGAAGATGGGAACATAATGTAATGCACAGAATGTGGAATTAGAAGATCCCTATTCACATTCAAATCCTGCCTTCCTGAATCTCTATGAAATTAAGTTTTCTCAATTGCTAAATGAGGGAGTTAAACTCTGATTCTTGAAGTCTTTAAGTGTTTCATCACTAAATCACTGATTTTATGATCTATTGTAATCCAGTATGGCTATACGTTTTTTTGTCCATAGTCAATTATCAGTATCTTTCAAGTCAGTGAGATGAAAGGGAAAACCTTCCAAACGGCATTGCTGAAAGTCCTAGAATAATATTTCTAGATGTCCTTTAATCTTCTAATTGAAAAGGTCTGTGAATCTAGTATTACTACTGCAGGTCATGATACCTAATCCAAATGCAAATCCCTAGGGAACTAAGCCTTTTGAGAGCTATTTTGAGCCTTAGTTTCCTTATCTGCAAAATGATAATACTGGACACAATAGTCTCTAAGGTTTTTTACTTATAAATATAATCCAATGAAGCTATAAGTGACAATCAATTCAAAATATTTCCAAAATACTAAATTTTTATTCTCCTCTCATTGCTGATTTTATGCTCAACATTTGTACTAATTTAGTAAGATTAATGGAGAACTGATTCTAGAATCAGAAACTCTGAGTTCAGATCCTAATTTGGATACTTACTCCCTATATGCCCTTGGACAAATCATTTAATCTTTTTGAGTATCAATGCATTTATCTTTAAAATGGATAAGTTGCAGCAGATAATGTCTGAGGTTTCTTCCAGTTTTAGATCTCTATGAATATGTAGGCAATCTATTTAACATATTTTAAACATGTATTTCTTTTGTCTCTTTTCTTCTGTAGGAAACTTCATTAAGCATTTCACTTGATCTAGAAGACTAAATTTTGACAAGCAATATAAACAGTTGTGTTCATTTTATTTAGTTACTGGCATGCCATCAAGGTAATCTAAATACTAATGGAGCATCTGTCCTGTTTCTTTCTTTGTATCTGAATGTTGTATTTGAAACTGCCCTTGTTTTTAGCAAAGGTAAGTCTTTCATTATTGCAACATGAGAGTTTTCAAGCACAATTTCAGGACTTCAAAGTTAATGGGGTCAAGAAAGGTATTGAAGAAATAGCTAAAGAATTGTATTTACTGCCTTGAAATTAGCTTAGATAGAAAATAAGAATTGAAACAAAGGAGAAGAATAGAATTATTATGATCTAGGTTCTGATAGGATAAGAATAAGAAGCACTCATTAAGTGTCTACAATGTACAGAGTAGTGTTAGATATTGGTAGATTTGAAACACATAGCTATTGACTGTCTAGATCTTATAGTCTCATATATATATATATATACATGTGTGTATATATATATTATATATGTGCATATATATACTTATATACATATATAATTATTAAAAAATAAAATGAAAGTAATTAGAATAGTTTAAAAGCAGTTGTGATCTGAGGACAAAAGGAGATAGAGAAATGAAACAGGAATAATTTTGGGGTGGTAGCATTTAAATTGGGTAGGAATTCAATAGGAAACACACTGCAGGCAAAAGTCATTACATACTTAAATAGAAACATGAACAATGATTCAGGAATCTGAATGAATAAAGAGTATTTAAGAAAAAATACACTAATGCATGGTTCAGTTGTGATGGAGTATTTTTTAAGAAAATGTGTGAGAAAAGAATAGAAAGGTTATACCAATAAAAGAAAGTTGAAAACCATGATGGCCATAGAAACACATAAAAGTTTGCTTGGAAAGTAATAGGGAGTTACTGAAAAATTGTGAGCAGAGAAATTACATGACCTGGTCTTTATATATTACATATTTTGGTCATGATTTAGTGATTTTTTCCAGTGCTAATCATCATCTGTTCTACAAAGAAATCAAATAGTAGAATTTACCACAAAAGGAAATATAAAAAATTGGAAACAGAAGAAAGTGAAAAAATAAGGAATTGTTAGATAATTTCTAGCAAAACATTAAAGTGGCAAAAAAAAACTACTTTGAAGATGGTGGAAAGTGAAACCAAATTGTGGGGTAATGGTGCTAAACAGACTAAGAAATAAAGTATAATTGTATGGGAAATAAGTCATTATATTGTTAATAAGAGCTTGTGAAATATGAAAGAATAGAAACTTTTGCTCAAATTATAAATTTCAAATTTCACTATATTACAGATAATAAAACTCAAGATGTGGTTATGCCTAAGGTGTGACCAAATTGACTTTTAATTGGAGTGATAATAAATAGATAAATAAACAAACAAGTAGACAAACAGGACAAAGATAGATTGAGATAGATAGATAGATAGATAGATAGATAGATAGATAGATAGATAGATAGATAGATAGATAGAGTGAGTGAGCGAGCTAAGGAATTATGCAGTCATATTGTGTAAAAAATTAGTATCAAACTCTTAGAGAATGATAGTAAGGGAGAAGAAAAGCATGAACAAGAAGAAAATTTAGTAGATGACAGAAATAACGGAGTAATCTAAAGCTAGCTAAGAAGAGGAAGGGGAAGTGAGCAAAGAATATCTTCACTTATGTTGCTTTGAAAGGTTGCAAGACAAGTGTTATCTTCAGAGGAGAGTCAGTTTCTATTTAAATCATGTCTGTAGAAGCAGTGTTGCTTGAAAAGTTTTAAAGATATGAATGTGTTTATTGATAATAGAAGAAACTGCAAAGAGTATGTAGAATGATATGTGAGATGTGAGTATTTAGATTGCAAAAATCCTGGTGTTGAACAGAAATGACAAGAGTAGGAATCTAGCTATTTAGGCATATTGGTTGTCTTATTGGTGAGATAATTCAAATTTGGAAGTAGAAAGGAAAAGTTGGTTGGAGGGGAAAAAAGATGCACTTTATTTCAGGTTTTCAGTCATATGGCCATTTAGAAGATAAAATGATTCATGTGTACCTCAACAAAATATCTGCTTTCTGATAATTGGCAAGAACTATGGCAGAATGGACAGAAGACTGGAAATGTAAATAAAGCACTTTTCAAATTAAAAAATACTTTGTGTATGCTCACCATTTATTTGTTTATTTAAATTTCAACAACTTCATTACTGGAATTAGAGTTAGGAATTCTGGGTATAAAATTATGCTTCATAGACTATGTGTGAGGCTCTTGTCTTTTATAGCTTTAGACTCAGATGTGAGGCATTTTTAAGTATAGCAATTTGCTATTTTTCTATTCTAAATGTGTATATTACCATTGTACTGTAAAGCATTATCAATATGCAATCCCAGAGGGAAAAGAATAAATTATAATGAATAATTACCTTTATTATATAATTATCTCAAGCAGTTAATTATGAACACGACCAGTGGTTTTATTTGCCCAATGCACTGTATTCCAGACATTCAGTAATATTTTCAGTGATTTCCTTAATGTTTTTTTCAAAAACAGCTATTTAGTAGAATTCCCATGAAAAATTATTAACTACAAAATCAGTACAAATTTTATACACATATTTGCATATATGATTAGCTTCAGTGCAATTCAAAATAAAGAAAAATACATTTTCACAGTCATTTTTACTTCACCTAAGAATATTTTTTTAAAAAATAAGAAATTGAAAAATCTCTTCTAAAAACATCATTTGATTTCTTCCATTCCCAATTTTTTCATTGTTCATTCATTAAATGGGTTCATGATGTCATGCTGGTTAATTGCTTTTTATTTTCTCTCCTTCAAAGACAAGGTCTTCAAAATATCTTTTAATACATAGAGTTAAACTCATCTTCACTGTTAACTATTATTTTATTTTCCAAAACCAATCAAACACTCCAATCATGTTACTTTTTATTTTATACTTGCATACACAAAAGGGTACATGCTCATGCACCCACATACACACACACACACACACACACACACACACACACACACACACATCATGTTCATTCTCATTTTAGATACTTTTTGAAATATACAAAATATTTTCTCTGAAATGTCCTCTCCAGCAAGAAAAAGTAAGAAAAATGGGACAGACAATTTTTCTTTCCAATCTCAAAGCCTAGCACTTGAAAGGATGTGGTCTCTAAAAAATTATAATCTATGTCAACTTGATATTTCTTGCTTATTTTTAAGTGTTAGTCTTAATTGCTTATATTTTGTAAACCATACTGTACCAAATCTTTTTTTTTCAATTTATTGCTTTATTCCACAATATTCTGGATGTCTTTTTTTCCTTTATTGAAATATATCATTCGATGATTTTATGTAGTTTCAATTGTGTTTGACTCTTTGTGATCTCAAAGTGGAATTTTCCTGACAAAGATACTGAAAATGGTTTGCTGTTTCCTTCTCTATTTTGCAGATGAGATAAATGAGGAAATGATTAAGTGACTTTCTCAGATTCATATTATTTACTAAGAGTCTGAAACCAGATTTAAATATGGGAAGAGGAGCTTTTCTGACTTCAGGCTGAGAGATCTATCAGTTGTGCCACTTAGCTGACCCAGAAATGGATTGAGAGAAAAGACAATTCCTTCAGCTTTTTTGTCATCCATATTGTATTTGAATTATATGAAAATGGTGTAAATATTTTCAGCTTTTCATTCATTTTCTTTCTTCCTTTTTCCGCAGTGGTGGTGAAGGGCATCATTAACTTGCCCTTTAGCCTTGAAATAGAAAAAAAAAAAAAATCCAGCAAACACCACCTAAAAGAGAATCTATCAGGAAAAGCTATAGTAACATCATAAATAAATTTCTAGGGGAAATCAAGGGGAGGGAGTTGAGGGAAGAAGGAGAAAATTCAGAACAGAAGTGAGTACAAGGGATAATATTGTAAAAAATTACCTATGCATATGTACTGTCAAAAATTATAATTATACAATTAATAAAAAAGAAATGAGGCATCTTTAAAATTGAATTTCAATGACAGCTTATTAGGATAAGGCTCTTTCTTGATTAGTAGCCAGCAATGCCTTGGACTTATTTTGAAAGTGTTGGAGTAAAGTTGGTGAGAGAAGGAGAAAGCTTCAGTGTCTTAAGTTAGACTTCTCACTTCAGGAAACATGGCCAAGGTTACACTCAGTTTGGTTTGCTAAAAGAAAATATTCTAGGAATACATAAAACAATTTTGCAGACTCTATAAAGTTATTATCTAGCTTGCTTCACTAGACACTGGAGAATTAAGAAACCAAATAGGAGTACAAACAGCATGACCTTCTTTGGAAGGATATTTTTATAATTCTATTTTTGCTGTTAATTTTTAGTAAATATCTCGGTGTAAAGGAAAAGTTAGATTGATTCTTTAAGAGGCACTAGGAAGAAATGATTATGGGATAAACATCAAATGCCATTTTTAATGGATGAACATAAAAATTAGGGCTCATAATCTACAGTTAAATGGAATGTCATGCTAAGAGTTTTGCAGTTATTATCTAACTTGATCTTTACAACAACCCTGGTAAGTAGATGTTATTATCATTGCCATTTTTAAGATGAGTCAAGCGTGGCAAAGAGAAATTGTGAGTTGCCTAGAGTCAGTCAGCTAGTAAGTGTTGAAGCCCTTATTTAGACTCAGGTCTTCTTAATTTAGAGATCTGTGCTCTATCCACTGTGCCATCTCTGATATCAGTGAAATAGATTATTCCCACTTGTATTCAAAGACAACTATCACGATGTTATGCTTAATGCATGTTTAAGAGGGAGCAGAGGAAGCAGTATCTCATCATTGTATGGAAGCTACAGCACATAAGATTCATATTCCTAAAATAGGGAAAGTCAACATCTATTTGAAACTTTTATTATCTATAAAAAATCTATATTTTGATGAAGTGTATTCTAGGACAAAGAAAGTATACAGAGATTACAGATAAAGAACATATTTTTAGGGCACATCCACCGACTACTGTGCTTTGTATGAGAGAATAAATACATCTTATGGTTTCTCTTATCTTATAAAGAGAATATTAATTAAGTGATTTGTATAAGGGAAGGGGAAATTAGTGAACTAATAACCCACAACTCTATGCTTCTTTTGTGTAGGATTACCATCCATTGTGTTACTATATTATTACTTTATTACAAAATCTCCCTCTTTCCCCCCAAAAAACTGACTCATTCTGGAGTTCTCATGCCAAAGGCAAAGCTGGAAATTAAATACATTATCATGATTTATACATACTAAATAATTTTGAAGGGAAAATATAAATGTAAACATTTGCTTCAAAAAACATAGCTTTATATTAAATATTTTGAATTAAATAATTTTGAATTTCTGTGAATTTTTATTTGCTTCTGACAGGTTGGCCAACCTTAGTTTTAACTATGTCGTTGTTTTCTAATGAAACTATTTTATTCTTGTTGTGGGTAAATAAGTCTAGGTGAGGAAATTTTCAAATGCAAATTGAAAACTTCTCTAAAATAATAATCTTAGTGTCTAAAAAATTATCATCAGAATTTAAGCAATAATAAACAATTGTAAAAAAATTTAATAAATCTATCAATTCACTATTTCATACTACATGCTTTATGTTATATTTCATGAAGCTGGACACCTTAAATCACTGTATACAGTGAATAGCAAAGTTGCTTTAGATTTTCATTCTTCCTAAAGAACATGCCTCACTTTGAAAATTAATTGCTTCCAGTTATATGAACTTTGGTGAGTATCACTGCTTTTTCTACTATAAATAAAATAGGTACCAAGAATCCACTTCTAAAAAATGCTTTTCATAAAATCCACATTTCATTTATAGCTATTTCTGATGCCTAGGCACTGTGATGTCTTGTTCTTGTTAGAAATACCATCTCTCTTCTGAATCTGCATAAATAATAATAAAAAAGCAAAACATTCCCAAGAAAAAGGGGAAATAAGACATTCAAATTCAAGGCTGCTAAAAATATATAGTATATGCATTACTTCTAAAACACCAAGGAAGACTAAATGAATTTTTTAAAAAATTAAATATTTTTGCTTAATATTTTAGACTGTCTATACTATTAATTAAAAAATAAAAATCAATACAGGAATAAAAAGTTTCTACTATATATATTATCAATATCTCAAATGTTTTTTATCAAACATTTTAAAAATAATTTTATCATTTGGATTCCTTTTATTTAACTTGGGTTATATTTTTCTACATAAAGACTCTTATCATAAAATCACAGACAGTATTAAAGGTATGGGTCAAAGATTAAAGTTAGTAATAAAGCAAAAAATATCAATTCAATCATGCAAGAGGTTTTTAGAAAATTACAAAAATTCTACACTTGCAAAACAAACACAGAATTGTCACATGTAGGAGCGAAATTCGAGATTTGGGATGGGGGGAAGAGATTAGCAAATAGAGTAAAAAAAAAAAAGTCTTGGATTTGAGCAAGTCATCAGGAGTTGTATTAACACGTGAAAGCCAACTCTGATTCTACTAAAATGGTTCATGATTCTCTTTTCTCTATTGTTTGGTCTGTCTCATTCAAGAGAGAACATATAAAAAAAAAAGACATAATCCCTAGTTCACATGTTCACTACAAAGACATACAATGAAGAAATGTAAAATGGAAAAGGGCTTTTTCCCCTTTGTTTGTTTTTTATTGAATATAGCTTAGAAAAACAAAGCCTGAAAATATATTATTTTAGCCTCTGAATTTGAATTATATACTAAGAAGAAGGCAGATATTCATTGCTACCTAGAAATACCACTGAATAGGGAAATCAAAGATAGTATAATATAAAAATAAAATTATGATCTGCTAAAATACATCTATGCATAAATAGGTGAGTGTGCTTCAGCTTATAGACTCCCACTTTAAAGATTCTAAGAAAAGATGTTCCCAAGCTTGAAAAGGAAGAAATAGATGAAGAACTAGAAAAGAGACAACTGATATCTAGTTCTAACTAAGAAACAAGCTAATTGTTTGATCTTTGGCAAATAATCTGTCATTTTTTTTCCTTTGAGAATACATCTATTAAGTCAAAGAATAGAAGGACTATATTTGTAGTCAGAAAATTAAATTTAACCAGCCTGATCTTAAATAAACTTTTATTTTCCTGAATCTTTGTTTAAACATCTTTAATGCTAGCTGCTGAAGATTCAGAGACAATGAAATAACCTCTGTTTTGGTATATTGAGGGAAACAACAGTGCATACATAGCTTTTGGCTGTCCATAAAATAAACACATGCACATGATATTAAATGGTTTATAATTAAATACAAGATTGTTTATGAAAAATGGTTCTGGGAATAGGAGGTTCTGAGAAGTCATTTTATTAAAGTCACACATCAGGTAAACCTCAAATATACTGAGTAATTTTATTAATAAGAGGAGAGTGAATGCCATGAATTTAAAATCATAAATAAGCTAGATGGTGTGAAAATATTACCAAATTTTTGTACAGGGCTGAAACTCTAGGATGGATTTAAACAAGGTATTAACACAGTGGGATTGATAAGGCAATGATTATCTAGTTTAGCATGGTGATTAATAGTTCTCTAGTTCAGTAAGTTTGAGTTAATCTTACAACAAATAATGGTTTGCTAGTGATATAATGATTGGCTCATACTCAGTATGATGAATTGATTTAATTGTAATAAAATATTTAAGATGCCAGAGTCAGATCTAGAGGGGGACTGGAACAGATTCGGGGAAGACAGAGGATGGGAGGCTGGAGCACAAGCTCCTGGACTCAGGGAGACTTCAAGACAGACACCTTCATGGTGGTCCTCCTGCCTCTCTCAAAGAAACCAAAACATATTACAGAGAGCCTCCAAAACACTGGCCTGGGCCCCAGGCAAGGAAAAAGACTGTGAAGGAAATAATAAAGAATTTGAACTTTATCCCTGGCTATTCTCATGGTGATTATTCTGTTGAAATGAAGGCTGATCCAAAGACCTCCAGAAAACCAAACAGAAAACTACAAATTGTTTTTTAAAAGCTTCTAGTTTTCAAGCTAAGACCTTGTGATATTCTGGTTAACAATTGTAGTAATTATAGTAAATATACTAGTAATAATAATGTAAAGTAACAGAGGTCTATTAATTTTTTTAAACTTTTGCAATTATTCCTTCTTTATCTTGTGAAATACAAAGTTGTGGTCCACGTTCAATCCCATGTCCTCTTTTTGGATGCAGATGATACTCTCTATTGGAATCTATTGGAATGTCTATTGGAATCATCTGAGTTGTCTGAATCAACTGTTGAAAAGAGTCATATCCATCAGAGCACATCATCACATAATATTGTTGTTTCTGGGTACAATGTCCTCTTGTTTCTATTCACTTCAATAGCATCAGTTCTTGTAAGTCTCTCCAGATCTTTTTGAAATTATACTGCTTTCTTATAGAACAATAATATTCCATAACATCCACATAGCATAACTTATTCAGCTGTTCTCCACCTGATAGGCATCCACTCAGTTTCAATTCCTTGCCACTACAAAAAAAAATGCTACAAACATTTTTGTACATGTGGGTATTTTAATCCATTTTATAATTTCTTTATTTAAAAAAAATGATTTCTTTATGATACAGGTCCAGTAGAGACCCTACTAGTATTAAAGGCTATGCCATAGCTCCATCTCTCGCCAGAATGGTTGCTTCAGTTTACAACTCCACCAACAATGTATTAGTACCCCAATTTTCCCACATTCCTTCCAACATTTATTGTTATCTTTTCCTGGCATCTTAAGTCAATCTGAGAGGTTTGAAATGGTACTACAAATTTGAGTTAATTTGCATATCTCTAATCAATAGAGATTGAGCATTTTTCATACACCTAGAAAGGGTTTCAATTTCTTCATCTGAAAATTGTCTATTCATATCCTTTGACTATTTATCAATAGGAAAATGGCTTGTATTGCTTTAAATTTGGTTCAATTCTCTATATATTTTAGAAATGAGGACTTTATAAGAACCCTTGAATGGATTTTTTTCCTGGTTTTCTGCTTTCCTTTTAATCTTGGCTGCATTGGTTTGGTTTATATAAAAAAAAATTTTTGGTTTAATGTAATCATATTTATTCATTTTGCATTTCATAATGGTTCCTAGTTCTTCTTTGGCAATAAATTACCTTTTTCTCCTAAAAGATAGTCTATCCATTGTTCTTCTAAGTTGCTTATAGGATCACCTTTTATATCTAAATCATGATCCCATTTTAACCTTAACTTGGTATAAGGTGTTAGGTGGTCAGTGCCTAGTTTCTACCATAATATTTTCTTTTTTTAATAGCTTTTTATTAAAAAAACATATGCATGGGAAATTTTTCAACACTGACCCTTGCAAAAACTTCTGTTCCAATTTTTCCCCTCCTTCCCTCCTTCCTCTCCCCTAGATGGCAGGTAGAACTATACATGTTAAATATATTAAAATATATGTTAAATACAATATACATATATATATATATATGTATATATATATATATACACAATATATGTATGTATGTATATATATATATATATATATATATATATATATATATATATATATATATATATATATACAGTTGTCTTTCTGCCATAATATTTTCAAGTTTCTCTAGTAATTTCTGTCAAATAATGAATTATTAGTCCAAAAGTTATAGTCTTTGGGCTTATCAAATATTAGATTACTGTAGTCATTGACTATTGTGTCTTGGGAGCCTAACCTGTTCTTGATTGACTACTCTATTTCTTACCTAACCAAATAGTTTTAATAACTACTGCTTTATAACATAGTTTTAGGTCTGGTAGAGCTAAGCCACCTTCATTTGCAGTTTTTTCATTAATTCGAGTGAAATTCTCAACCTTCACTTCTTCCAGATGAATTTTGTTCTTATTTTTCCTAACTTGGTAAAATAAGTTATTGAAAGTTTGATTGGTATGACACTAAATAAATAGAATAATTTTGGCAGTATTATCACATTATTATATTACATGGGACTACCCATGAGCATTTGATATTCTTCCAAATGTTTAGATTTAGCTTTATTTGTATGTATCCATACAGTTCCTGACTTTGTCTTGGCAGCAAGCCACCTAAATATTTTATATTAATTATAGGTATTTTAAATGGAATTTGTCTTTGTATCTGTTGCTGCTAAACTTTCTTGGTAGCATACAGCATTGCTGATGTTTTGTGTGGATCTTTATGCTATGATGAAACTTTCCTAAAGTTGTGAATTGTTTCTAGTACTTTTTAAGTTGATTCTCTAGGATTCTCTAAATATGCCATATGTTATCTGCAAAAAAGAATAATTTTCTCTTTACTAACTCTAATTCTTAACTTTTTTTTTTCTCTTCTTCCTAAAGTCAACATTTCTAATGCAATATTGAATTGTAATAGTGATAATGGGCAACCTTGTTTCACCCCAGATCTCATTAAGAATTGTTCTAGTTTATCCCCATTAAATATGATGCTTGCAGAAGGTTTTAGGTAGATGCCATTGATCATTTTAAAGAAAACTCAATTTATTGCTATGCTCTCCAATGTTTTTAGTAGAAATGGGTGTTGGATTTTGTGAAAAACCTTTTCTTCATATATTGAGATAATGATATAATTTAGTTGGATTGATTTAGTCAGTTTTGCTACCAATTTAACTAACATTGAATTATCCTTGCATTCCTAAGATAAATTTATCCTGGTCATAGAGTATTATTCTGGTGGTAACTTGCTTTGGTAATATTTTACTTAAAATTATTGCATCAATATTCATTAGGTAAATTGGTCTATAATTTTCTATCTCTGTTTGATCCTATCTAGTTTATATATCAACAACACCATATCTGTATCTTAAAATAAATTTGGTCAAACTTGTTCTTTCCCTATTTTTTCAAAATAGTTTGCATAGTATTGGGATTAATTGTTCTTTAAATATTTTATTGAATTCATTAACTCCTCCTGGCCATGTAGATTTTTTCTTAGTTCATTAATAGTTTGTTCATTTTTTTTCTAAAATGGTAATTTTTAGTATAGCATAACTCTCTGTTAATCTAGGGAATCTATATTTTTGTAATTGTTCATTAATTTCATTTAGATTATAATATTTGTTGGGATGCAGTTGAATACCTAATTACGGTTTCAATTCATTTTTGGCGATAAGTTCACCCCTTTCATTTTTGATACCAGAAATTTCATTTTTTAAATTTTCTTTTTCTAATTGAATGAACTAAAATATTCCTTTTTGTCCCCACTCAATTTTCTTCAAAAGTCTATCATATCTAACTTTTTTAAAAATTCTGTTTACTTTCTTAAATCATGTTTTGTTTATTTTGTGGTTCTATCTAATTAATTCTGAAAGAGCAAGGTTGAGATATCCAATTTTATAGTTTTCCTATTTTTTTCTTTCACCTCTCTTAACTTCTCCTCTAGGAATTTGAATGCTATACTACTTGGTGCACATATATTTAGTATTGCTATAAATTTATTATATTTTAAAATTATTGATTCTGTATTTCATACCATCTTAATTTTCCCAAGTTATATATTTCTCTTTCCTTTCCTCTTTTCCCATCTCACCAATGTTTTGCTTCTAACCACTACTTCCCTCAATCTGTCTTCCCCTTTTACAGCACCTCCTTTCTTTTTTTTCCCTTTCCCTTTTTAGTACTGTTTTACTTTCTGTTATCCCCTTTTCCTTTCTCCCTTCCCCTCCTACTTCCCCATAAGGTGAGAACATTTCCTATATACAAATTAACTTATATAATATTCTCTTTTTGATTCAAATCTAATGAGATTAAGATTCATAAAATGCTCATCCCCTTCCCTACTTTCCCTCAACTGTAATAAATATTTATTGCTGGGGGCAGCTAGATGGCGAAGTTGATAGAGCACCAGCCTTGAATTCAGGAGAACCCAAGTTCAAATCTGGTCTCAAACACTTAACACTTCCTAGCTGTGTGACCCTGGGAAAGTCACTTAACTCCAGCCTCAGAAAAGGAAAAATAAATAAATAAATAAATAAATAGATAAATATTTATTGCCTCTTTGTGTGATGTAGTGTGTCCCATTATACCTCTTCTTTCCTCTTCTTACAATACAATCCATTTTCTACCCCTAGTTTCTTTTTTATGTCATCACAACCCAACAAATTTTAATTATAGCCTCTAAATATACTCCTAATAAAGATACAGTTCTCAAGATTTAAACATATCTTCCCATATAGGGATGTAAACATTTGAAAAATGTTTCAAAAACATAGGTATGTTTCTTCTCTTTTTACTTTTGTTTTCTTCCAAATCTGTTTTTTTTTTTTGATAGTTTTTATTTACCAGATATATGCATGGGTAATTTTACAACATTGACAATTGCCAAACCTTTTGTTCTAATTTTTCCCCTCCTCCCCCCCCCACCCGCAGATGGCAGGTTGACCAATACATGTTAAGTATGTTAAAGTATAAATTAAATACAATATATGTATACATGTCCAAACAGCTGTTTTGCTGTACAAAAAAAAAAAATTTAAAACTGTTTCTAGCCATAAGAAAAGATACTCCAAGTTATTATTAATCAGAGAAATGCAAATTAAGACAACTCTGAGATACCACTACACACCTGTCAGATTGGCTAAGATGACAGGAACAAATAATGATGAATGTTGGAGGGGATGTGGGAAAACTGGGACACTAATACATTGTTGGTGGATTTGTGAATACATCCAGCCATTCTGGAGAGCAATTTGGAACTATGCTCAAAAAGTTACCAAACTGTGCATACTCTTTGATCCAGCAGTGTTATTAATGGGCTTATATCCAAAAGAGATTTTAATAAGGGAAAGGGATCTGTATGTGCAAGAATGTTTGTGGCAGCCCTCTTTGTAGTGGCCACAAACTGGAAATTGAGTGGATGCCCATCAATTGGAGAATGGCTGAATAAATTGTGGTATATGAATATTATGGAATATTATTGTTCTGTAAGAAATGAGCAGCAGGATGATTTTAGAAAGGCCTGGAGTGACTTACATGGACTGATGCTAAGTGAAAGGAGCAGAACCAGGAGATCATTATATACTTCAACAACAATACTATATGATTATCAATTCTGATGGACGTGGCCAGCTTCAACAATGAGATGAACCAAATCAGTTCCAATAGAACTGAACCAGCTACACCCAACAAAAGAACTATGGGAGATGACTATGAACCACTACATAGAATTCCCAATCCCTCTATTTTTATCTGCCTGCATTTTTTATTTCCTTCACAGGCTAATGGTACATTTTTTCAAAATCAAATTCTTTTTGTACAGCAAAATAACTATATGGACATGTATAAATATATTGTATTTAACTTATACTTTAACATATTTAAGATGTATTGGTCAATCTGCCATCTTGGTAGGGGGTGGGGAGAAGGAGGGGAAAATTTGGAACAAAAGGTTTTGCAACTATGAATGCTGAAAAATTTCCCATGCATATATCTTGTATGTAAAAAAGCTATAATAAAAAGAATAGTTAATACTAGTACTTAATAAATTATTTGAAAAAATATGTGAAGATGGAGTCCTATTTCAATGATATGAATATACTAATACCTCAACCAGGAAAAGTCAGAAAAGAAAAAGAAAATTATAAACTAATTTTCTAAGGATATTGATGCAAAAAATATTTGAAGTAGCCTGTCTGTAGTGGTGAGAAATTGGAAATTGAATGGTTTGAAGAAGTTATGGTATATGATTGTTGTGGAATCTTTCTGTTAAAAAATGATCAGCAGAATGATTTAAGAAAAGCCTGGAGAGACTTACATGAGCTGATGCTAAGTTAAATGAGCAGAACCAGGAGATAATTGTAAATGGCAACATCAAAGTTATATGATGATCAATTCTGATGAACATGGATCTTTCCAACAATGACATGGTTCAGAACAATTCCAATAATCTTGTGATGAACAAAGCCATCTACAACCAGAAGGAGGACTATGGGAATTGAGTAAAGTTTACATCATAACATTTTCACTCTTTTTGTTGTTTGCATTTTATTTCTTCTCTTTTTTTGATTTGGTTTTCTTGTGCAGCAAGATAATTATACAAATATGTATGCATATATTGGATTTAATATATATATTACCATGTTTAACATATATTATTTTGCTTACCATCTAAGGGAGGGAATTAGAGAAGAAAGGGGAAATTGAAACATGAGTCTTTGCAAGGGTTAATGTTGAAAAATTATCCATGCATGTGTTTTAAAAATTAAAAAACGTTAATAAAAAATCTAAAAAAAAAAAAAAAAAAAAACCAAGGCAGAGCCAAGATGGCTGAGAAGATACACGCGAATTTGTAAATTCCCTTCTTCCCATATTACCAATTAGTTAAATCAGCCTCAAAAATAACGCTGGACTGATAGAAACCACAAGGATTAGAAGCACAACATACCAGCTGAAGAGAATCTGGAGTCTCTACAGAAAAAGGTCAATTTCAAGGGGAGCAAGAAAAAAGGCCAGCACAGATGGTTAGGTGCTAGCACACTGTGCCAATTGGGCTGGGGAAAATTCTGGGATCAGAGGAGCCACTGAGATAGAGGAATCTGACACAGGGTGTTAGCCCTTCCCTGCTTATAAAATAGCAGTGCAGAAGAGAAATCAAGCCACTTTAAAATATAAAGCCAGATTCTAGAACGACCCAATCCAGAAGTGACCTAAGAGATCTCAGCACGGCTGTGAAACCACCTTCTGCTGTCCCAGGCTTCACCTTGGGGTACTTAAGATCTTGAACAGCAGGGACACAGCCCAAGGCACCATCTGAACCACATAGGGCCAGGCTTGGCCTGAGGCTGTGGAACATAAGCAGCCATGGAATTGCCAGGGAAGCAGAACCTTTGAAGTAGGAACCACGGTTTCCAGGCAGACACTTCCAGTTTGAGCCCAGAGGCTTTTCACATCAGCTGCTGATATCCACGCCCCATGGGATGCATTGGCCGGGCTTTGTGTCGCTTTTACTGTACAGTTTTAAACCTCAGGGAAGTTGCTAGGACACACAGCGGGGTCCTTCACTGGGCAATCCTCACAGCCCAGCCATATCAACTCTGAGACATTTTGGGGAGGGGGGAGGGGAACTCTCTCCCAGAGCTGTCTCCTAGCTCAGGCACAGGAGCCACTGCATCCATCCAGTCTGGGAGGAAGCTGTTAAATAAATAAATAAATAAATTTCTTACCATAAGGGCAGACCCTGAAAAATTTTTAACAATGAGTAAAAAGCTGAAGAGAACTATTGATTCTTTCTACACAGAGAAATAGCAGGTATCCAACCACGAGGAAGTTAACAGCAGAGAATCAACAGATAACACTCAAAAGGGGAATGATACCTGCCTCTCATCTCATAACTCTCTCCTAGAAGAGATTATTTAAAAGTTAAGAGAATTTGAAGAAAACTGGGAAAAGGAAAGAGAAGCTTTGATAGAGAATAACAATATCCTGAAATTTGAGTTGGAAAAAATAAAGAATTCACAGGAGGTGCAGGAAAACGAAATTTGTGAACTAGAAAAGGTTAAAAAAATCACATGAAAGTAGGATTTCTGAATTGGAAAAAGAAAATAACTCTCTAAAAAAATTAGGGAAATGGAAAAAAATTCAATAGAGCAAAATAATTCATTTAAAAACTCTATTGGGCATATACAAAAAGAACAAAAAATGTGAAGAAAAAAATAACTCATTAAAAATCAGGACTGAACAAATACAAAT
Organism: Sminthopsis crassicaudata; assembly: GCF_048593235.1. NCBI lineage: Eukaryota > Metazoa > Chordata > Mammalia > Dasyuromorphia > Dasyuridae > Sminthopsis > Sminthopsis crassicaudata. The sequence continues at coordinate 331,726,864 of NC_133617.1, read as the reverse complement.
GAATGATTCATTGAGAACACAAGAATCAGTCAAACAAAACAAAACAAAAAAAAAAAAAAAAAAAAAGCTGGAGAATAATGTCAAGTACATACTGGGAAAATCTGTAGACCTGGAAAATAGATCTAGGAGAGATAATCTGAGGATCATTGGACTTCCCGAATACTATGATCAAAAAAAAGAGCCTAGATTCTATTTTACCAGAAATCATCAAAGAGAACTGTCCAGAGACAATGGAAATAGAAGGGAAAATAGGCATTGAAAGAATTCATTGAACACCTTCTGAAAAAGACCCTAAAAAAAGAACTCCATGGAACACTGTGGCTAAGCTGAAGAACTACCAAACAAAGCAAAAAATATTAAATATTGCAAACACCTAAAAAAAAAGCAAATCAATTATCAAAGGGCCACAATAAGGGTCACTCAAGATCTGGCTGACTCCTCCACATTAAAAGATCGAATGGCCTGGAACCTGATATTCCGAAAGTCAAAAGATCAATGATTGCAACCAAGAATAAACTACCCAACTAAGTTTAGCATTTTCTTCCATGAAAGAAGATGGTCATTTAATGAAACAGAGGAATTCCATTTGTTTCTAAAAAAAAAAAAAAAAAAAAAAACAGACTAAAACAAAAAGAGTAGAGGGAGAGAGGGGATAATTTGGAAAAATGAATACAAGGGATAATGTTATAAAAAAATTACTCATGAATATATACTGTCAAAAAAAATTATAAACATTTTTTTTTAAATTGTGCAATGCAACTAAAGCAGTTTTATATATGTAGATGTTTACTGGCATAAAATAGAGAAAGACAAAATCAACATATTGTCCATGCAACTAAAAAAGCTAGAAAATGATCAACTTACCCCCTAATTAAATGCCAAATTTGAAATTCTGAAAAGTTATGATTAATAAAATTGAAAGTAAAAAAAGTTATTGCAGTTTTGCAAAGATTATTTTTATTAAAAATACCAACAAAATAGATAAAACTTCAGTTAAATTGATTTAGTTAATTTGATTAAAAAAAGAAAGAATAAAATCAATTTGTTTTTATCAAAAATGATAATATATAATCTCAAAAAAAATTTTTATAAATAATTAAAATTTAAATAAAAAAAATGAAAAGAGTGAACTTTCCAACAAAGACAAGGAAATTAGAATGATAATTAGGATCTACTTTATCCAACTATATGTCAAAAAATCAGATAGTTTAATTAAATGAATGGGTATGTATAAAAATATTGCCCTGATTAATAGAGGTAGAAATAAATAGAACAAGCTATTAACCAACTCCCTAAGGAAAAATCTAGAGGGGAAGATAGATTTACATGTGAATTCTACCAAACATTGAAAGAAAAATTAACTCAAAACTATGCAAACCACTTGGAAAAATAGGGAAAGATGGAATCCTAACAAATTATTCTTATCATACAGACATGTTGCTGACACTTAAAACAGGTAGTGCCAGAACAGAGAAAGAATATTATAAACCAATTTACTTAATGAATATTGAAGCAAAAATGTTTTTTATCTTAATATTTTTTATTTAGAATTTTTTCCACAGTATATATGTATGAGTAATTTTTTAATATTATCCCTTGTATTCATTTTTCCAAATTATCCCCCTATACTCCCTCCACTTGATGACACACAATCCCATACATTTTACATATATTACAATATAACCTAGATAAAATATATGTGTGTAAATACCATTTTCTTGTGGAACATTAAGTATTAGATTCCGAAGGTGCGTTGGATCTTCTTTATGTTGAAGATATCCACTTCCATCAGAATATATCTTCATACAATAGTGTTGTTGAAATGTATAGTGATCTTCTGGTTCTGCTCACTTCACTCAGCATCAGTTGATGCAAGTCTCTCCAAGCCTCTCTGTATTCCTTCTTCTGGTCATTTCTTACAGAACAATAATATTCCATAACCTTCATATACCATAATTCTCCAATTGATAGACATCCATTCATCTTCCAGTTTCTAGCCACCGCAATAAGAGCAGCCACAAACATTTTGGCACATACAGTTCCCTTTCCACTCTTTAGTATTTATTTGGGATATAAGCCCAATAGCAGCAATGCTGGGTCAAAGGGTATCTCAGTTTGATAACTTTTTGGGCATAGTTCCAAATTGCTCTCCAGAATGACAGGATTCTTTCACAACTCCACCAACAATGTATTAGTGTCCCAGTTTTCCCACATCCCCTCCAACATTCATCATTATTTATTCCTGTCATCTTAGCCAATCTGACAGGTCTGTATGGTATCTCAGAGTTGTCTTAATTTGCATTTGTCTGATCAGTAGTGATTTGGAACACTCTTTCATATGGGTGGATATAGTTTTAATTTCATCATCTGAGAATTGTCTCTTAATATCCTTTGACCATTTATCAATTGGAGAATGGTTTGATTTCTTATAAATCAGGGTCAGTTCTCATTATATTTTGGAAATGAGACCTTTGTCAGAACCTTAAACTTTAAAAATATTTTCCCAATTTGTTACTTCCCTTCTAATCTTATTTGCATTAGTATTGTTTGTACAGAAACTTTTTTAATTTGATGTGATCAAAATCTTCTATTTTATGATCGTTAATGATCTCTACTTCTCCTCTGGTCATAAATTCCTTCCTTCTCCAAAGGTCTGAGAGGTAGATTATTCTCTGTTCCTGTAATCTATTTATGATCTCATTCTTTATGCCTAAATCATGGACCCATTTTGATCTTATCTTGGTATAGGGTGTTAAGTGTGGATCCATATCTAATTTCTGCCATACTAATTTCTAGTTTTCCCAACAGTTTTTTCCAAATAATGAATTTTTGTCCCTAATGTTGGTATCTTTGGGTTTGTCAAAGATTAGATTGCTATAGATGTACCCTATTTTGTCCTTTGCATCTAATCTGTTCCACTGATCTACCATTCTATTTCTTAGCCAATACCAAATGGTTTTGGTGACTGCTGCTATATAATATAGCTTTAGATCAGGTACACTTAGACCACCTTCCTCTGACTTTTTTTTTTCATTAGTTCCCTTGCAATTCTCGACCTTTTTTTCTTCCATATGAATTTTGTTGTTATTTTTTCTAGGTCATTAAAATAGTTTCTTGGGAGTCTGATTAGTATAGCACTAAATAAATAGATTAGTTTGGGCAGTATTGTCATCTTTATTATATTCACTCGGCCTCTCCACAGGCACTGAATGTCTTTCCAATTATTTAAATCTGACTTTATTTTTGTGGCAAGTGTTTTGTAATTTTTCTCATATAATTCCTGACTATTCTTTGGTATATGGATTCCCAAATACTTTATACTCTCAACATTTGTTTGGAATGGAATTTCTCTTTGTATCTCTTGCTGTTGCATTTTGTTGGTGATATATAAAAATGTTGAGGATTTATGTGGATTTATTTTGTATCCTGCCACTTTGCTAAAATTCTGAATTATTTCTGATAGCTTTTTAGCAGAGTCTTTGGGGTTCTCTAAGTATACCATCATGTCAGCTGCAAAGAGTGATAGTTTGATTTCTTCATTTCCTACTCTAATTCCTTGAATCTCTTTCTTGACTCTTATTGCCGAGGCTAGTGTTTCTAGTTCTATATTGAATATTAATGGTGATAGTGGGCAACCTTGTTTCACTCCTGATCTTACTGGGAAAGGTTCCAGTTTATCTCCATTGCATATTATGCTTATTGACTATCGTAAATATATATTCCTGATTATTCTAAGGAATAGTTCATTTATTCCTATACTCTCAAGAGTTTTTAGTAGGAATGGATGTTGGATTTTGTCAAATGCTTTTTCTGCATCTATTGAGATGATCATATGGTTTTTATTAATTTGATTATTAATATGGTCAATTATACTAATAGTTTTCCTAATATTAAACCAGCCCTGCATTCCTGGTATAAATCCTACTTGATCATAGTGTATTATCTTGGGGATAATTTTCTGAAGTCTTTTTGCTAATATCTTATTTAAAATTTTAGCATCAATATTCATTAAGGAAATTGGTCTATAATTTTCTTTCTCAGTTTTTGATCTACCAGGTTTAGGTATCAGTACCATGTCTGTGTCATAAAAGGAGTTTGGTAGAACTCCTTCATCCCCTATTTTTTCAAATACTTTATATAACATTGGGGCTAATTGTTCTTTAAATGTTTGGTAGAATTCACATGTAAATCCATCTGGTCCTGGGGATTTTTTCCTGGGGAGTTGATTAACAGCTTATTCTATTTATTTTTCTGAAATGGGACTATTTAAGCAATTTGTCTCCTCCTCTGTTAATCTAGGAAGCCTATTTTTTTGGAGGAAGTCATCCATTTTACTTAAGTTATCAAATTTATTGGCATAAAGTTGGGCAAAGTAACTCCTTATTTATTCTCTAATTTCCTCTTCATTGGTGGAAAGATCCCCCTTTTCATTTGTAAGACTAACAATTTGATTTTCCTCTTTCCTTTTTCTGATCAAATTTACCAAAGGTTTATCTATTTTATTGGCTTTTTCATAAAACCAACTCTTCGTTTTATTTATTAATTCAATAGTTTTTTTTTTTTACTTTCAATATTACTGATTTCTCCTTTTAATTTTTATATTTCAAGTTTGATTTTTGTTTGAGAGTTTTTAATTTGGTTTGTTTCTAGCTTTTTAAGTTGCAGGCCCAATTCATTAATCTTCTCTTTCTCTATTTTGTTCAAATAAGCCTCTAAAGATATAAAATTTCCCCTTATTACCGCTTTAGCTTTGTCCCACAGATTTTGGTATGATATCTCGTCATTGTCATTATCTTGTCATTATCTAAATAATTATTAATTGTTTCTTTCATTTACTGTTTCACCCAGTAATTCTTTAAGATGAGATTATTCATTTTCCAATTACTTTTTGGTCTATTTACCCCTAACTTCTTACTGAATATAGCTTTTATTGCATTGTATCTGAGAAGAAGGCATTTATTATTTCTGCCTTCCTACATTTAGTTTTGAGATCTTTATGTCCTAATATATAGTCAATTTTTGTATAGGATCCATGAACTGCTGAGAAGAAAATATTTTCTTTTCTATCGCCTTTCAGTTTTCTCCAAAGGTCTATCATTCTTAGTTTTTCTAATGTGCTATTTACTTTTCTAATGTCTTTCTTATTCGTTTTGTGGTTTGATTTGTCTAAATCTGAGAGTTCAAGGTTGAGATCTCCCACTATTATAGTTTTACTGTCTATTTCTTCTTGCAACTCTCTTAACTTTTCCTTTAGAAAGTTATATGCTATACCACTTGGTCCATATATGTTTAGTATTGATAGGGCTTCATTATTTATGCTACCTTTTAGCAGGATATAGTTTCTTTCCTTATCTCTTTTAATTAGATCAACTTCTGCTTTTGCTTGATCTGAGATAAGGATGGCTACCCCTGTTTTTTGGCTTTACCTGAAGCATAATAGATTCTGCTCCAACCTTTTACCTTAACTCTGTCTGTATCTCCCTGCTTTAAGTGTGTTTCCTGTATACAACATATTGTAGGTTCTGACTTTTGATCCAGTCTGCTATCTGCCTCCGCTTAATGGGAGAGTTCATCCCATTCACATTTACTGTTAAAATTACTAATTCTGTCTTTCCTGCCATCATATTATCCCCAGATTATGCTTTTTTTCCCTTGCCCCCCTGAACCCCTTCCCCAGGATTAAACTTATGAGCCTCACTTCTGTCATGCACCCCTCCCTCTTTAGTATCCCTCCCTCCTCCCTTTAAATCCCTTCCTCTTTCTTGTTCCCTTTCCTTATTACTCTTTTCCTTTTCCCTTTTCGTTTCTCCTTTTTAATGAGATAAGAGAGACTTTTCTGTAAAACCAATATGTCAATTGTTTTCTCTTTCAGCCAATTCTGATGAGAATAAGGTTCACTTAATGTTCCTTCCCCTCTCTAACTTCCCTCAGATATGATAGATTTTCTTTGCCTCTTTGACTATTAGAGATGACCCTATCCTTCACCACACAGGAAGTATCTCTCCCTGGGAAGTGCAGTCGAGCTAGGGAAATTCCACTACCACAAGCCAAGCCCCTCATCGTGCTGATGAGAGGCTGCCCCGAGCTGTGCCCATGCTGTGTATGACTGCCCCCCAAGAAGAACCCCTCACTGCAGAATGCTGAAGAGCTGTTTTATGGTCTGTGCTGAGTCACTTGCAGTCCTGGCTGGGTGCAGCCAGATCCTCTCTGGCTCTGTTGTCCCTCAGTGTACCCACTACCCTAGGCTCCAACTTCTCTTCTGGTATGTATCTACACTGTTTTATAAGTACCTTTATGAGGTGAAATGGTCAAGCCTACTGTGCTTGGAGGCAAAGGATGTATAGGCCAGATAGGGCCAGATTTCAGCTGGATGCAACTCTATTTTCCCCAATTGTAATCCCTTTTTCTCATCAGGTTGTTTTTTGGTTGATTGATCATTCCAGAGTACTGAACTTCTAAAGACTTTCTAAGTAAAACATCAGTTGTCATCACGCCCCAAGTGTTTTTTGCCTGCAGCACTGGAGCTGAGCCATGTTTCCTGTTTCCCTCAGTCAATCTACATTCTGATATCCAATAGAAGTCTTTGTTGCATTTTGGAATAGGGTTTTTGGTCTTGTTCTCCCACCCCATTTTTTCCAACTCTATCTTTATGCTAACATTGAGCTTTCAGATGCCCTACTTTACCATATTAGCATTAACAAGTCTCTCTGGAAGTCCCTTGCCAAAAGGAAGCCAGTCGTCCTATGTTCAAATCTTTAAAAGTCTGCATCATAGCCTGGTTATAAAAGGTATTTGTGCCCACTTTAGCACAGCATCTTATTATCTCCTCTAAAAGAGCATTCTTGTGTAGTTCTAGTATAATTCTTCTACAACCCTTATTAGTATTTTCCTTAGCAAGTTGTTTTATAATTTCTGTTGCTGCATTTTCACCAATAATTCATATTATAACTGTCTGCAAGTGTCCCATAGAAACAGCAAAGGGTTCATTTGTATTTTGCACTATATTCCTTAAAGCTTCCCCCCTATCTTGTCTTCCTGGAAGGGTACCCCATGCTTTGATAGCAGCAGAAGCAATTTGCTCATATGATGCTATAAAGTAATTAATCTGCACTGAAGTAGCTGCATAAGGACCTACACCTTTTAGTTGTTCAAAGATGACTGGTATATTAACTCCAGGTTGCCTATTTTGTTCCTTATACTCAGAAAGCCATAACAAGTTTTGTCCAGGTTCTAAACATGTCCCTGCTATATATTTCCAATCACTAGGGGTTAAAGTTTCATAAGCCAAATGCTCTAATACCATCTTAACATAAGACGATGTGGACCCATAAGGAGTACATGCTTTTTTTCGTATCCTTGATAATTTCCAGATTTAAAGGAATGAATATTCTTCTTTCTTGACCTGAATCTTCAATCACAGGGTATGCTTCTATTTTCAAATCAGATATGTCCAGTCTTTTATCTTTAGCTTTAATTAGTGCCTTTTGTAATCGTGTTGTAAGGTGTGGACAAAGCTGTTGACTGGATGGTGCTGGGGTGTCACTGCCTCTCCCACTCCTTCTCTTCCCTCAACCTAGGAAGGTACAATTGACAGGGGAGAGTCAGGAGATGGGAAATGTCCTAAGATCACCTGCTGAGAAGCACCATAGTCCTTAAGTTCATCAGCACCGTACTTAATTCCTTTCTTGTCCAATTCTTCCTGCTTTTCAGTTGCTTTGTCACTCCTACTCTTTCTTCTAACACTTCCTTGACTGGCTGTCTATAAAACTTTTCCCTATTTTAAAACTTGTGGGATTCCTTAAAACCAATTGTATTATATTGATAGAATGTTTTCTCAGGAATTGAATCAGGACCCGACTTGCTTCATAATATTCAATTAATTGTTCTCCATCTAGTTTCCACATATCTGGCTCTATTTTTCTTCCTTATAAAACCAAAGAGACATGCATTCTAATATTTTAAGAGTCCAATGATCTGCTTCCAACTTATTAACAAACCTTGCTTCTTTATCAACCTAACTATGCTTGCTGCATACTTCCCTTGGGGTAGGGAAAGCTCTTTTCTTAATATTTGCCCCATTTCAGCATAAAAACTAAAGTGACTAGTTTACTCACTCTATATCTGGGTCATAGAGACTTCTCCACTGAATTTATGATCACATCAGTTGAACTGCTGATTGTAGGTCCTTAAGTCCAAACCTCAAAATATAGTGTGGTTCTTTCAATGCCCCACATTCAGATGCCAAAATGTAATGTTTGGGCTAGCTTTCTCAAGGATCTCTTTGGAGTCTCGAGTTTGAGATCTAGATCAAGCACACTCTCACTTGAGTCTCTCCCAAGTCTGCTTATTTCAATCCTCTCAGCCCTTATATACTTCAGTACAATTACATCGCTATAGCATATATCAATTGTAGAACCATCACATCACCATTCTAAGTACTAAGTATATGTGAATTAGAAAACCATCATCTCATCAATCACACTGAGTTAACACCCTGCTGTAAGTATCTTTGCTTCAAGTATACTTTTCTCAGACTTCTCCAATATGTGTAGTTTCTCTACACAGATGTAAGGAAAATGGAAAAGTTTATGATCAAATAAGAGATGTAGAACATTACAAAATACAAAATAGATAATTTTGAATATATTACATTGAATAATTTTTCAAAAACAAAATCAATGCAATCAAAATTAGAAGAAAATCAGAAAGCTGAGAAAAACAGCACCCCTTATTATATACATATATATGTACATACATACACATATGTGTCTATGTATCTATGTATTTTACAGCCAGAATTTCTGTTGAAGTACTCATTTCAAAAATTTCTCAATTGAGATAACTGAATCAAATTCATAAGAATACAAGAAAAAATTTCAAAATGTAAAGGTCAAAGAAAATGAAAAGGAAAATTTCAAATAATAAATTCATTATTTAATAAATAATAAATTAAAAAATTTCAAATAATAAATTTAGTTTTCTATAATCATATGGAGAAAATGTTCTTAAAGTTTATCAATTAGAGCAATGCAAATCAAAACAGCTCTGAGTTAGCTCCTCACACCTATTTGATTGTCTAATATAACAAAAAAAGGAAACTCATAAATGTTGGAGAAAATGATGAGCAATTGGAACATGAATGCATTGTTGCTTGTGAACTGATCCAAACATTCCGGATAACAGTTTGAAACTATGCTCCAAAGGATATAAAACTATGTATTCCCTTTGATCTAATAATACCACTACAAACAAACCAAAAAAAAATACATAACAATGTAAATAAAAAAACTACACATCAAAGCTTGTAAAATTATTGTAACAAAAGTATAAAGATCAATGAGGATGTGAATGAAGAGATATAAGAAGGCACCCTTAAAATAACCTTTCATCAATATCCACAGGTATTACATATAGGATATGTTTGTGGGTTTTCCAGTGTATTGATCATTTTGCTTATTTTTCTCTCTCTACAAAATACTGTTCATTTTTTTGCATGCCTACCTGGGAAGAGAATAATAGGGAGAGTTATTTTGATGATTATGCTATTGTAAGAAACAAGAGTTATCAGTAAATACTAAAAATAAATAAGTAAATATAACAATCATATTACAAATATATAACAATGGATTATTTTTAAAACAAAAAAATTGCAGTATCTGTTTTTATTTCTTTTGCTCTGTTCATACACAAGTTTTACTTCTTTCTCAGATTTAATTCACTTATATTCATTTCCTTACTCCTAAATATACAGCACAGAACATCTGTTCAACATATTGTTTATTTCCCTTCACACTCTTTTTGGAAGTCCAATTCCTCAAAAAAAAAAAATAAATAAATAAATAAATAAAACAAAACATATTTCATAACCATGTTGTCATGGGCAGATAGAGCTCTCACACCACAGATGGGCTAGGACCTAGTGTGTAAACATTTTTGTTGACACCAAATATTTTCTCCTGGCTTAACATTGACTGAGTAGTGAATTGGGTTTTTTCCTAAGTTGTTATGATTAGATGATGCCCCTGTCCTATAGGAATTCTTATTCCCAAGAATGACATAAAAATCAGGTTCATGCTCAATAAATTAAAAGCTAAATTAAGAGAAATACTCTGCTCCTAGCTATACATCATTATAATTTTCAAAGTTTCTGATTGTTTCTGTTTTCTAAATCTTTTATTATAAAGAAAGCAAGAGTATGCCAATATATGCTTTGAATATTTTGTATAGTTTTAATTCACCATTTATTTAGTAGCATTTTAAAAATTCTTTGTATAAAGAAATTTAATTATCTTAATTTCTTATATTTTTTGATGAAATATCCTTACTTCAAAGTATATTTAAATTATTCTTTCACTAAGAAATATTGCAATAATTTCTTAATTGGTATAGTTGTCTCACACATCTTTCAATTCAGTTATATATGCCACATTGCTCCCTAATTCAAAGTCTCTTAATTTGTGGTTCAAAACCTACTATGGGGTCTTATATAACTGAATTTGAGGCTTACTAAATATTTTATTATAGCTTTTTATTGACAGAACATATGCATGGGTAATTTTTCAACATTGTCCCTTGCAATCACTTTTATTCCAACTTTTTCCTTCCTTCCCTCCACTCCCTCCCCTAGATGGCAGGCAATCTCATATATGTTAAACATGAACATAAGTATATCTTAAATACAATATATGTGTACATATTTATACAGTTCTCTTGTTGCACACACACAAAAAAATTAGATTTAGAAAGGTAAAAATAAACTGAGAAGAAAAACAAAAATGCAAGCAGTCCACATTCATGTCTCACTGTTCTTTCTCTGGGTATTGCTGATTCTGTTCATATTGGTCAATTGGAACTGAACTGGATCTTCTCATTGACAAAGATATTCACTTCTATCAGAATTGATCCTCATATAGTATTGTTGTTGAAGTGTATAATGATCTCTTGGTTCTGCTCATTTCATTTAGCACCAGTTCATATTAAATCTCTCCAATCCTCTCTGTATTGATCATGCTGGTCATTTCTTATAGAACAATAATATTCCATAACATTCATATATCACAATTTACTGATCCATTCTCCAATTGATGGGCCCCCTTTGAATTTCCAGTTTCTAGCCACTATGAAAAGGGCTACCACAAATATTTTTGTATATATAGGTCCCTTTCCCTTCTTTAAGATCTCTTTGGGATATAAGCCCAGTAGTAACCCTGCTGGATCAAAGGGTATGCAATTTGATAACTTTTTGAGCATAGTTCCAAATTGCTCTCCGAATGGTTGGATCTGTTCACAAATCCACCAACATGCATCAGTGTCCCATTTTTCCCATATCCCCTCCAACATTCATCATTATTTGTTCCTGTCACCTTAGCCAATCTGACAGGTGTATAGTGGTATCTCAGAGTTGTCTTAATTTGCATTTCTCTGATCAATAGTGATTTGTCATACCCTTTCATATGAGTAGAAATAATTTCAATTTCATCATTTGAAAATTGTTCCTATCCTTTGACCATTTATCAATTTAAATTTAACAATAATGAAGGGTATGAAATATTCTGCTAAGATTTAATTAATTATTTATATAGAAATAAACAAATCCATCTCATTAGTATGTAAATTTCTTTTTTTAAAAAATGGAAAGATTATATGTATGTACAATAATTGTTTTAAAATAAATTTCTTTATTATTACCTATGTTTGATTTACATACATATTTTATATATCTATATACCTGGATTTAAAAAAAAAATATTGAAAATGGGTCACAATGGAAAAGATTACAGAAAATCATCCCCAGGACAAATCACCACAACAAAAGTAGGATTTATACCAATAATGTAGGAAATCTATTAATATAGTTGACTGTATCAATAACCAAATTAACAAAACCATATGATTATCTCAATAGATGCAAAAAAAAATTTGATAAAATCTAACAGCCATTCCTAATAAAAACACTAGAGAGTGTAAGAATAAATAGACTTTTCCTTAAAAGAGTTAGCAGCATCTATTAAAACCATCAGTAAGCATCATATATAATGGGGATAAACTGGAACCATTCCCAATAAGATCAGAGTTGAAATAAAGTTGCCCATTATGACTATTACTATTCAATATTTTATTAAAAATACTAGCTTTGTCAATAAAATATAAAAAAGAGATTAAAGGAATTAGAGTAAGTCATGAGGAAACCCAATTATCACTATTTGCAGATGATATGATGATATATTTAGAGAACCCCAGAGATTCTACTAAAAAGTTATTAGAAAAAATCTATAACTTTAGAAAGGTTGTAAGATACAAAATAAATCCACATAAATCATCAGCATTTTTATACATCACTAACAAAATCCAACAGCGAGAGATACAAACAGAAATTCCATTTAAAATAACTATTGATAGTTTAAAATATTTGGGAATTTATCTGCCAAGGGAAAGTCAGGAACTATATAAGTCAAGAACTACAAAATACTTCCCATACAAATAAAATAAGTTCTAAACAATTGGAAAAATACCAAGTGTTCTTGGATAGATCAAGTGAATATAATAAAAATGACAATAGTTAAGCAATCTATTTATTTAGTGCTGTACCAATCAAACTCCCAAGAAACTATTTGACTGACCTAGGGAAAAAAATAAAAAATTTCATCTGGAAGAACAAAAGGTCAAAAATATCAAAGGACTTCATGAGAAAAGCAAATGAAGGTCACCTAGCTATACCATATCTAAAACTCTATTATAAAGAAGAAGTCATCAAAACCACTTGGTACTGGCTAACAAATAGAGAAATTGATCAGTGGAATAGGTTAGTTTCACAGAACAAAATAATCTGGAAATTGCTAATGACTATAGCAATGTAGAATTTTACAACCTAAAGGCCCCAGCTTTTGGGATAAGAATTCACTATTTGACAAATACTGCTGGGAAAATTGGAAACTAATATGATAGAAAGTAGCAACAGACCAACATATAACATTATATAACAAGATAAGGTCAAAATAGGTTCATGACCAAGACATAAAGAATGATATTACAAAAAGATTAGAAGAACATAGAATAATTTACCTCTCAGATCTGTGGAGGAGGAAGGAATTTGTGACCAAAGAAGAACTACAGATCATTATTGATCACAAAATCAATAATTTTGATTATATTAAGTTAAAAAGGTTTTGTACAAACAAAATAAATGCAGGCAAGATTAGAAGAGAAGCAATAAACTGCGAAAATATTTTTACATCCAAAGGATCTGATGAAGGCCTCATTTAAAAAATATAGAGAGAATTGACTCAAATTTATAATAGTTCAAGCCATTCTCCAAGTGATAAAAAGCCAAAGGATATGAATAGACAATTTTCAGATTAAGAAATCAAACCTATTTGTAGTCATAAGAAAAGTTTCTCCAAATCCCTATTGAACAGAGAAATGTAAATTAAGACAACTCTGAGATACCACTAACACCTGAGAGATTGGGTAAAATGACAGGAAAAGATAACCACAAATGTTGGAGGGAATGTGGGAAAACTGGGACACTGATACATTGTTGGTGGAACTGTGAACAGATCCAACCATTCTGGAGAGCAGTTGGGAACTATGCTCAAAAATTATCAAACTATTCATACCCATTGATCTAGCACTTTGTCTATGGGATTATATCCCAAAGAGATCTTAAAGGAGGGAAAGGGACCCACATGTGCAAAAATGTTTGTGGCAGCTCTCTTTTTAGTGGCCAGAAATTGGAAACTGAGTGGATGCCCATCAATTGGAGAAAGGCTTAATAAATTATGGTACATGAATTCTATAGAATATTATTGTTCTGTAAGAAATGACTAGTGGGACATTTTCACAGATGTCTGGAGAGACCTACATGAACTGATGCTAAGTGAAATGAATAGAACCAGGAGATCATTACACAAGACAACAACAAGACAATGTGATGATTAATTCTTATGGACATGGCTTTCTTCAACATTGAGATGATTCAAATCAGTTTTACTTGTTAAGAGTTGAAGAGAGACATCTACACCTAGAGAGAATACCATGGGAACAGAGTATGGAACACAACAGAGCATTCTCACTCTTACTATTTGCTTTTCTTTCTCAGTTTTTTCTTTTCCTTCCTTCTTGATCTGATTTTTCTTGTGCAGCAAGATTACTGTGTGTATACACACACACACACACACACACACACACACACACACATATATATATATATATATATATATATATATATATATATATATATATATATATATATAGGATTTAAGTTGTATTTCAAAATATTTAACATGTATTGCACTACCTGCCAGCTAGGGGAGAGCATGAGAGGAAGAAGAGGAAAATTTGGAAGAAAAGGTTTTGCAACGGTCAGTGTTGGAAAATTTACCCATGCATATGCTTTGTAAATAAGAAAATGAATAAATAAAAAATCAAGGAAATGCAAAATATATTATCAGATATGTCTATTTTTCCATTTATATTATGTATTGAAGAGAAAAATTTGCAAGACACATTGGGAGCATCCTATATTCTGTTCTGTCAATTTTAACAAAATATGAGGAATACCTAAGTATTTTGATTGATTTACTAGTTGCAAATTCAGGGGATAAAATGTACTACATACACAACATATGGACACATTGGAAAAGGAAGTAAAGATTTTCAGGATTGGATAGAACATCCACAATGATTATATCATAGATATATACTAATAGTTTCTTTTTTAAAATTATTTTAAGCTTCTAATATACTACATAGATGGTAGTAACAATTCTTTTTTCTCATTTCTGGGTATCTAATGATATTCATAGCATTGAATCTTTTTGTTTTGAAGGGCTCTCCTCATTTTCCTTTATCTGATAGCATTTATTTACTGCAAAATGACCAGTTGTAGTAGAAATAGTAACAATAACAGCAACAATAATAGTTAAATATAGACATGTAAGTATAGATGTGTGTATGTACATGTATATGCCCATACATATGCATGTATATATATATTATACATATATGCATGTTCATGCACATGCATACATTGTATGCATGCATGTGTATGAGTCTTTTGTTGTTTTTTAGTTATGTATGACTCTTCATGACCACATCTGGGATTTTCTCAGCAAAGAAACTTGAGTAGTTTGTCATTTCCTTCTCCTGTTCATTTCACAGATAAGGAATTTAGGCAAACAAGATTAATTGACTTGCTCAGAGTGTTTTGCAAAACTTTATCTATTTTATTGCATTTGATTTTCTCCACAACCCATATTACTGGCATTAGTATTATCTACATTTTACATGTAAGAAAATTAGGACAGACATATGATGACTTCCTCAACATGATGGAGCTGAGAGTTTTAGAATGTAAATTCATATTTTTCTTTACTGAAAGTCAAATATATTGAGGGATGTGGGCAGCTAGGTGGCACAATGGATTGAGCACAAGCCCTGAAGTCAGGAGGACTTGAGTTCAAATCTGATCTCAGACACTTAACACTTCCTAGCTCTGTGACCCTGGACAAGTCACTTCACCTCAATTGCCTCATGGGAAAAAAAAATTGAGTGACTTAAAAGGTTTTCTATTATAGTTCTTTCATTTTACAGTAAAGGATACAGAATCCAAAGAATTAACATGATTTAATCCAGTTCATTCCATTCCTCTTAATACAAACTTTGTCATCCTGCTGAACCACACTATGATAGGGATCACATTTTGAAACAGTGAGAAATTAATAGAAGTCCATTCATATGGGGACTCCACTGTCTATTCTCAAGATGAAAAAAAAAAAACAGAAAAATTATAAAACCTTAAATAGTTTCAGGGTTATAGGGCATTAAGAGGAAAGGCAGTTTCCCTAACTTTCTTTCCTTAGTTCATGATGTCTTTAATGTAGCTGGACAAGATACTCTATTGCTGAATGCAAGTGGGAAAATAAAAAGGTAGTTTTTCTGTCTGCTAATTTTGAAGACTTGTTCTGTTGTGACTATGTAAATAAGTTGTTACCAATTATAATGTAGTTTTCTGACAGAAGCACTTCCCTGTTGACCACCACATGGGTGCCTTCAACCTAGCTTATCTGAATACGTACAAAGCTAGGTCAGATTTACCTTATGCTCCTCTCCTATTCTCTCCCTTCTTTTCTCCTCTTTACCTAACATCCCTTTCATTGGATGTGGGGTGTCTTAAAGCAGCATGAAAAATTTACAGAAGGCTGATATGATGTATTTTAAATCTCCAGGGAAAATCTATAATAATCAATGTTCACAGGATAGGGAGCAAAATACTAACTCAAGATATTTCACTTTCAATGTTTGATCTTTGTAGAAGACATTCTCAAGTGTTTTGAGATATGTGTTTTAATTTATTATACTTTTAGCTATGACTGTTACTTTTTGAATTTTCTCTTTTCTGAAATGTAATCATTGAGAAACTAAGTTTTGGAACATTTACCATGCTTAAAAGCAAGCACCATCATCAAATCAGTGTGAAACAGAATCAGTTTGTCAATGACCATAATTTGCTTCCAATTTTTGAAAAGTTGGGCTATTCCCCTTCATTCTGGAAATACACACCTCCAAATGAATAAGTATTTGTAGTTGTATAAGAATGACATAAAATAGTATTTGTTTTTTCAATTATTTTGTATTTTATGGCTATTAAGTTGTTAGGGCCTAAATAGTTGTTTGGGTTTAACTTCTTAATAAATTGAATCCTTAGGTAATCCTTTGGGGTTCTAAGGATTCTGTAAAAAACAAATACTGAAATAATAAAGGAACTATAAACTCAGAAAGTTTGAAAACACCTGGATTATTCTATTCCTTTCTTGCCAGAAGTTATCACAGTTCAATCACAATACACATAATATGTTTAAGGAACTATGTTAGATTTTAGCCATAAAAAGAAAAAAAAAATTCTGTCTATTTATCTGTTTATATCTATATCTATACAAAAATAGTAAAACATAAAAATGTATGTAGTATGATATTATATGTTAGATTTTATATAATTATAAAATATACATATGTCAGAGTATACATAAGCAATTAAAACTATGAGGATAAAGGAATGACAAGATATCCCTGAAAATAGGCCACACAAACGTTTGATATTTAATTTGTTGATTTTTCAAGAAAACATATTTTCCTTTCCTGCTTATCTGAGTTAATATCATATTGTATTTTATGAATCATCATGCCATGATATAATTGTATTTTCATGAAACCCCTTAGATACAGGGACATTTGAGTTTGGGAAAGATAATTTCATGGGCAATTAAATTCAAAATACCCCATTAAATACTACCAAGATTATGACAACTGACAAAAACAACAGAATTTAAAGCTGAAGCATTCATTGCACTTACACCTTTCCCCCTTTTAATAACAAATAGGCAAAAGTTAATGACAGGTTTGATTTGAAACTTAAATCTCTCAGTCACTTGGTTCATGTGGTAAGTCTGAAAATTAAAGATGTGGCCTTTAGCTAGTATTGACCTAGTCCTCCTCCTGTATGAATAATGATTTCTTGTAATGTGTTTTCATGAAAATTCTAAGTCTCTTTAAGTCTTCTTTGTGTTTATGAGGACAGATCACTTTATACACTATTAATATTAAAGAAGTAAATAAAACACACTTTATTTATTACATGGCTTCCCTAGTTGCTTTGTAAAGACTAATAATTACTCTTTCTGTTTCCTTTCTATTTCTCTTCCTCTAAACCCAAGTATATAACATAGGAGTACCTTAATATAATTATATATAAGCATTATATATATGAGCACACATACATTATATATACACATATATATGTACACACATTTTATATACTTTGTGTATTATACAAAAACATATACATACATTACTATACATAGTATCAAACATCTTTGTAAATATATGTATACACACATATAAATATATATATACACATATATCTTCACATATGTGTATATATATATATATTTATATGTGTGTATACATATATATATATATGCTTGGAAATAAATATATTCATACACATTGTATATATTTCTTATAGGCTAAATGTATAAATATATGGTTGTATTTGTATATAACACATATATATGTCAATGTATATACACATATGTATGCACATTACTATTAGGATTCTTACAAGTTGCTAAGTCACTGCAATGGATATAATTATCTAATTTAGCATAGTATTTAACAATTCTATAGTTCAGAGTTCACACTTTTAAAGGAGTTCAAACCTTTAAAGGAGTTTACGAAAAGGTAGGAGGGGACTAAGTTATGAAGGGCTGCCACTTTTTGATGGTAATTTCTGGTAGCAATAGGAAGCCACTGGAATTTCTTCAGTAGGAATTGGATAGATGATACACTAAGGCCTGAACTTTAAGAAAATGAATTTAATGATATAATAGATGATAGACTGAAGTGGGAAGATATGTGAGTTTTTCAACAATGAGAATGTGAGGTGACAAGAGCCTGTCCAATAGTTGTGGCAGGGTTTGAGTAATAAAGGGGGCTTATTTCTGAAACACTGAAAAATTGAAACCAAAAGGATTTGGCAACAAATTTGAAACGGTGGTTAAAGATAGACAGGAATAAAAGCTGAGAGTTTATCCTTTACTATTGGAAAAATTAGTAACCTTGAAGTAAACATGTAAATTATGAGATACAAGCCCATGGAAGGACATTGAAGGTTTGTGAGCAAAGATAATGAATTATCTTTAGAAAATATTGAAAATGAGATCCTCATAGACTATGCAATTTGATGTATTTAATAGGCAGTATAAAATGAGTGCTTGGAGTTCAGACTAGAAGTGAGAACCAGGTTTAGGAATTTTCTGCATAGAGATAATAGTTGTATCAAAAAGAATAGATGCTTTACCAAAAAGATATTTTAGAAAAAGAACAGGAAAGGATTCATTAGAGAAGTGTATCTATGGTACATCTTTGCAAAGATATGGGATATGAATAATGAACCACTAAACAAGAAGAAAGATTAGTCAGGCATGTAGGAGGATAGTCATGATTCAATTGTCACATATTGATTTACAATAAACATATAAAAGGTTGATATGGTCAGCGGTGTCAATTATTGCAGAAAAATTAAAGCAAAAGAGCCTTAGGGGCAGTAGATATTATAATTAAAAGGGAAAAAATGAGACAATAGCTTTAGACAGTAGTTTGACTGCTTTTTGAGAGAATGAGAAATGAAACATATAAGAAAGTGCAAACAAAGAATGTAGATAGAATTCTTATTGTTATATTGTTTTATGATTTGTTTTGATTTTGGTTAAATTGCTTCGCCCACTTCCATTTCAAAATTTGAGCAATCAAGAGAAAGACACCTGAGCAAATTATAAGAATAATTTCAGTGGATGGCAGTATCAAATAATCTGGCTCCTCCATTTTAAGGACAAGATATTTTTATTGGAAACAGGAAATGAGCTAGAGAATTAAAAGTAGAAATAAGGTAAAAAGAGTCGATAGAGTCAAAGTGGTAGAGCAGGGAAAGCATTTTTGCCTTAACTTCCCAACATATCTCCACAAAAAAATATAGAATACACATTAGAGGGAAGTTGAAACCAGGATGATGAATTAAAGATAATCCTGATCAATTCTCCTAATATTACTATCTATATAATATTCAAACCATGCCTCAGATTAAAAATTTAATGACAAATCCAAAATAAAGCAAAAACAAAAACTTTTTTGTCATAAAAATAAGGTCAGCAGGACAGGTCTGTGAAACTAAGTTCAAGGTCTGTTTGGAGTCCATAAGTCAGAAGCAAAAATAGGTTCCAGAGATCTCAGTCAAAAAAAATGGTAAGGGGAATTCGACAACTGTTCAAAAAGAAATCATAGGTGATGAATTAGGGGCTCTTATACATCTGGTATTGATTGATAACAATACTGCTCATAAGTATTTCTGGGTCACATCTGTAAGAAAGAAGACAATACTTATGACTACTTATAAGGGAGTAGAAACCCTGTTCACATTTCTTTCTTTTTTTTATTAAATCTTTTTTATTAACAGAATGTATGCATAGGTAATTTTTCAGCATTGACCCTTGCAAAACTTTCTGTTCCAAATGTTTCCCTCCTTCCCCCATCCTCTCCTATAGATGGCAGGTAGCCTAATATATGTTAAATATGTTAAAGTGTATATTATAGCCAATATATATGTATGCTTATTTATACAGTTATCTTGCTGCACAAGAAAAATCAGGTAAAGAAGGAAAAAAAAAACTAAGAAAACAAAATGCAAACATCAAAAGAAAAAGTGAATATTCTATGTTCCGCTCCACACTCAGTTCCCATAGTCCTCTCTCTGAATGTATATAGCTTTTTTCATTATTAAATAATTGGAATTAGTTTGAATCATCTCATTGCGAAGACAGCCCCATCCATCAGAATTGATCATTGTACAGTCTTGTTACCATGTATAATGATCTAGTTTTGCTCATTTCACTTAGCATCAGTTTATGTAAGGCTCTCCAGGCCTCTCTGAAATCATCTTACTGATTGTTTCTTACACAACAATAATATTCCATAACAATCATGTACTATAATTTATTCATCCATTTTCCAATTGTCATGCATCCATTCAGTTTCTAGTTTCTAGCCACTACAGAAAGGGCTGCCACAAACATGTTTGCACACATGACTGTCATTCCCTTCTTTAAGATCTCTTTGGGATATAGAAACATTTGAAACACTGTTGGGTCAAAGGATATGCATACTTTGATAACTTTTTGAGCACAGTTCCAAAATAGTCTCCAGACTGGTTGGATCCATTCACAGTTCCACCAACAATGTACCAGTATTCCAGTTTTCCCACATCCACTCCAATATTTTTCATTATCTTTTCCTGTCATCTTAGCAAATCTGTCAGTTACATAATGGAATCTCAGAGTTGTCTTAATTTGCATTTCTCTGATCAATAGTGATTTTAAGCACCTTTTCATATGACTAGAAATAGTTTTAATTTCTTCATCTAAAAATTGTCTGTTCATATCCTTTGACCATCTATTCATTGGAGAATGACTTGAAATATAAATTTGAGTCAATTCTCTATATATTTTAGAAATAAGGCCTTTACCAGGTCCTTTCTATGTAAAATATTTTCCCAGTTTATTGTTTCTCTTCTATTCTTGTCTGCATTAATTTTGTTTGTACAAAAACTTTTTAACTTAATATAATCAATATTATCCATTGTATGATCAATAATCATCTTTAGTTCTTCATTGGTCATAAATTCCTTTCTCCTCCACAAATCTGAGGATAACCTATACTATGTTCTTCTAATTTGTTTACAATATCATTCTTTATGTCTAGATGATGAACCCATTTCATCTTGGTATATAGTGTTAGGTGTGGCTCTTTTCTACCATAATAGTTTCCAATTTTCCCAGAACTTTTTGTCAAATAATGAATTATTATCCCAAAAGCTGGGGCCTTTGGGTTTGTCAAATACTAGAGTGTTACAGTCATTGTCTATTTTATTCTATCAATCTAACCTATTTCACCAATCAACTTCTCCATTTCTTAGCCAGGACCAAATGGTTTTGATGACTGCTGATTTATAATATAGTTTTAGATCTGGTACAGCTAGGTCATCTTCACTTGCTTTTCTCTTCATTAATTCCTTTGAAATACTGGATCTTTTATTGTTCCAGATTAATTTTGTTGTTATTTTTTTCTAATTCAGTAAGATAGTTTCTTGGTTTCAACATAAAGAAGATCCAACTCACTTCCAGCTGATCAATGACGGACAGAAATAACTACACCCAGAGAAGGAACACTGGGAAGCGAATGTAAATTGTTAGCACTACTGTCTATCTACCCAGGTTACTTATACCTTCGGAAGCTAATAATTAATGTGCAACAAGAAAATGGTATTTACACACATATATTGTATCTAGGTTATATTGTAACACATGTAAAATGTATGGGATTACCTGTTATCGGGGGGAGGGAGTGGAGGGAGGGAGGGGATAATTTGGAAAAATGAATAAAAAAAAAATAAAATAAAATAGTTTCTTGGGAATTTGGACCAGCACTAACTAAATAGAATAGTTTAGGGGGTATTGCCATCTTTATTATATTTGCTCAAGCTATCCACAAGCACTTGATATTTTTTCCAATTTCTTAGGTCTGATTTATTTGTGTGGAAAATGTTTTGTAGTTTTGCTTATACAATTCCTGACTTTCTCCTGGCAGATAAATTGCCCAATATTTTATATTATCAAGTTATTTTAAATGGAATTTCTATTTGTATCTCTTGCTGTTGGATTTTGTTAGTGATGTATAAGAATACTGATGATTTATATGGATTTATTTTGTATCCTGAAACTTTGCTAAAGTTGTGGATTATTTCTAATAGCTTTTTAGTAGATTCTCTGGGGTTCTCTAAGTATACCATGATATCATCTGCAAAGAATGATAACTTGGTTTCCTCATTACCTACTCTAATTCCTTTAATCTCTTTTTTCTTCTCATATTACCAAGGCTAGCATTTTTAATACAATACTAAATAGCAGTGGTGATAGTGGGCAACCTTGTATAACTCCTGATCTTACTAGGAATGGTTCTAGTTTATCCTCATTACATATGATGCTTGCTAATGGTTTTCAATAAATACTACTGATTATTTTAAGCTAAAACCCATTTATTCCTAATCTCTCTGATGTTTTTGATAGGCACGTGTATTGGATTTTATCAAATGCTTTTTCTCCATCTATTTAGATAATCATATGTTTTTTTGTTAATTTGGTTATTGATATAGTCAATTATACTAAAAGTTTTTCTAATATTGAACCAGCCC
>NC_133617.1:329457258-329469758 GCF_048593235.1 Sminthopsis crassicaudata | reverse complement strand
CTAACTAACTCTTTCAGGATAATATGTCTCTTTCAGAAAAAAAAAAGGAAAAAAAAAAAAAAAACCCTTTCTATGCTCTCTCAATCCATTTCCATATTTACCAATCCTCATATTTATTGTAATCCTTCATTTTGTCTATAACCTCTTCCCTAAATAAATCTATCTTTTGCCAAAGAGAATGGCCATTGAATTCTTCACATGACTGAACTCCAACTTTTGGTGCTTGCCATCACCTGGCATCTACATCCCTACATCATGTTGGTCCTCAAACCACATCAGAAACCACTTCAGTATCTTTGCCAAGAAAACCTGTATTGGGGTCATGAAGAGTAGTACACAACTGAACAGCAACAACAAATCCTCTTAATACTTATCGTATTTGCACTTCTGCCATGGAGAATTACAGCTATTATCTTGCCACTACTCTTCCTTGGGGGTTAGGGCTCGATCATTTTTAAAATTAAATTCTTAGTACCTAGCATTTATCTGTTAGGGAAATGTAAAACTGATAGGTTAAATTGAATTGGAGCATTAATTTCTATAGAAACACAAAAATGAAATACCTAATTATACATATATATAATATATAATAGCTCAAAGATATCTGAAAATCATTTCTTATAGTAACCAGAAAAACATATTTAAAACAAGAGTTTTATGTGACTCAAAAAGACTTTCTACAATGTCTCTAGAAAGACATGAAGAAAAAGCAATCACAAGTGCAGTATCTATGAAATATTGATATTAACAAAAATAAGATATGAAAAACACCTTACAAATGGGCCCACAGCAAAATAGATACAGACTAATGAGAAAATATCTTCAGGTCTCAAGCATGGAAATCTGGTGATTGGTTAGCTCTCTTTTATTTAGTTTTATATGCTTTTGTAAACCAAATTGTTCCAGTAAAAATGGAGAGATCCTTATCATTAATAAAGGATCTCCAACTACAGTGTGATTGTTTTTATTGTTAGAACCCTACCAGGTTCAGAAAGGGAAAGAATGAGATTTTGTTGAAAAGAAAAAGGCCAGAGAATAAAATGAACAATATTACATAATTTTTCATGAATGAATTAAGAACCATATAAAGTCACCAGAATTTTGAAGATCCCTTAATTAAGTCAATTTGTACCTCTGGTCCTGAAACCATACTACAGCTAATTTTTTTCAGGCTTAGCAGGCTTGGAATACAATTAAAACTCAAAGTGATTAAAAAAAAAAGAATTCAAAATGTGACTGTTTCCACTCCTGTTGTATTGCTACCACATAATAGTTATCTTCATGTTTTTAGGCTTCACATTAAAACACCTGTAAAGCTTATGGCATGTGTTTGAGTTTGAGTTTTAAATTTCCATCCAGGGTTTGTATATTTGTAAATTTGCATGGTTTGTAAGCTTTAAAAAGTGAAGAAAATCCTCTCTGTCAAGAATTTCACAACATTCTTCTAGGATAAAATACAAACTCCAGCATTTAAAAGCCTTCATAACCTCGTTCCAGCCTTTTCGCAGACAGATTACACATTAGTCCCCAAATCTTGCTCTATGGTTTAGAAAAGTAGACCTATTTACTATTCCCCATATATGAAATTCTATCTCTTTCTCTCCAAGTCAGCAGAATTTAAATTCCTTGAGAGAACTGCTTCATTTTTGTTTGTATTTTCAGCACCTAACAGTGTCTGACACACATGTCACATAGGTAGTGCTTAATAAATGCTTGTCAAATTCTCTACTTCACTCCAAAGATTATATTAGAATATACACCTACACACACATATATTTATATATATGAGCAAATATGCATTTTTATGCAGGTAAGTGTGTGTATACATATATATGTATATGTATATATTTGGGATTAGTACAAATCAGAACCTTTGCCACTTAGTCTTGGATTGAACAATCTAGAAGTACTGAGAGAGTGACTCTCTTCCTCCCTCCCTCCCTTTCTCTTGTTCCACCACTCTCTTTCCTCTCGCTTCCCTCTCTTTCCTCCTCTTTCTTTCCTCCTCTTTCTCCTTTTTCCTTCTCTGCCGCCCTCCCTTCTCCCTCCTTCTTCTTCTTCTTCTTCCTCTTCTTCTTCTTCTTCTTCTTC
Organism: Sminthopsis crassicaudata; assembly: GCF_048593235.1. NCBI lineage: Eukaryota > Metazoa > Chordata > Mammalia > Dasyuromorphia > Dasyuridae > Sminthopsis > Sminthopsis crassicaudata. The sequence goes on along the minus strand of NC_133617.1, from coordinate 329,467,667 downwards.
TTCTTCTTCTTCTTCTTCTTCTTCTTCTTCTTCTTCTTCTTCTTCTTCTTCTTCTTCTTCTTCTTCTTCTTCTTCTTCTTCTTCTTCTTCTTCTTCTTCTTCTTCTTCTTCTTCTTCTTCTTCTTCTTCTTTTTTCTGTCTGTCTCTCTCTGTCTCTGTCTTTCTGTTTCTCTCTCTCTGTCTCTCTGTCTTTCTGTTTCTCTCTGTCTCTCTGTCTTTCTGTTTCTCTCTGTGTCTCTCTCTGTCTCTCTTTCTCTCTCTGTCTCTGTCTCTCTTTGTCTCTCTGTCTCTGTCTCTGTTTCTCTGTCTCTGTCTGTCTGTCTCTCTTTCTCTATCTCTCTCTCTGTCTCTCTCTCTCTCTCTCTCTCACACACACACACACACACACACACACACACACACACACGCTCCTGCAGCCCACACATATAAACACAAAGCAAATAATAAAACCACTCAAGCTACTCTGTGCCTGTTCTAACATGAGATGAACATGTCACTATATCTATTTTTCTTTTTAAGGTTGTAGCAAATTAATCTGAGTAGTCCCTGGTTAGAGTATTCACTGAAATAGTGTGACATCAACAATCCTAAAAAATTCAAGCATTCTTGTGTAGCACAGGGCATAGCTTAACTTGAAGCAATTGATTTTTGTTGAGCAGAAAAATAAAGTAAGAGAACAACCGTTCAACTCATTTGCTTGCCTGACAAATGGAAAGCATATAAAATCTAAAACCAAGTGCAAACACTGTAGAGGAAAAACAAAGAATGGATCATTTACTACATTACACCTTACACCAAGAAACAACTTTAGCATACTATAAGAATGAAATTTCATCTGTAAACTTCCTGCTAGGATTTCTAAGTTAGTGGGAGACCAATTCCTAGAAATATATGCATGTAAATCATCTCATTTTGGATGCTAAGATTGGACTTCAAGGTGCAGTCAGATCAAATTTAGAAGGGAAGCAGATATTCTTTTTCTGGATGATAAATTGGCCTAAAGAAAAGTCTAGTATGAGGTCATACTTTTAAATTGGGAATAAGTTCATTTCAGATTCTGTGCTTTGATTTTGCTTCAGTACACATTTGCCTCATAATTTTATCCAAAACATTTAATCATAAAAATGTTTCTATGCAGAATATAAGACAAGGGCTTCCGAAATCTCTTAGAAAAATCAACATGAGCTTTAGGCCAATGATTTGCCTAGGGAATGGACTGAAAGAATGAGTTCTGGCTTTCCTTCCCTTCTTTCCTGTTGCACTTCTCAATTAGCCTACACTGCCGGTTCAGCACTTTTCACTTTCAAATGTCTGTGTTGTTTCCTTAGCTACAAGAGTGTGTGAATTGCATAAAGATTCACACAAAGTAAAAGATAAAGTAAAAGAACATATTTCTCATGTCATGGTACATTTCCTTAGAACAAAATGGTATAAACATTTCTTTCCTTTTAGATTATTTTGCCTTCAATTAAAACAGTTTTGGATTAAAAATTCAGTAAGTCAATTTATTCGCTTAAACTCTAAGAGCAAAAGTAACTAGTAAAATATTATAACAAAAGAGAATTTTTAAAGCCACCTCAATTTGTTCATCTGAGTGGAGGTGTGAATTTTATAGAAAGAAAGGAACTCTATTGAATGCAGACTTTACAAATAAAGTAAAGTTTTTATAAATTAACAACAGTAATGTCATTTCAGGGTTAAAGTTTGTGGGGTTTTTTTTTTATGAAGTCAAAAGCTGGAAAAAAAAAGTTCCCCATAAAGATTTAGGAGGAGAAAGCATCTTTCATCAATGAAATGCCATAGTCTATAAAGAGGCCTATAAGTTGTATTTTATATATAAAACATCACAAATATTAGAATATTCTTTTGAAATAAGAAGTTATCAGGAAGGCTGATATTAATGATAATGATAATAGTAAATTCTGAATAAAGCTAAGCATGTCAACAAGAAAGAAAAATCTGAATCTTCACTTGCACAAAATTAATCTACCAATATATTTTTAACAGTGCACTAATATGTAATTATTAATATTTTGTTTTATTAAACTATTGTGTATTTAATACAGATATCCACTGCATTTTTTGTGGTTGCTAATTTGTAGTTTTTGGATCAGGTCAGAAATTTCATAAGAATAAGGAACTCTCAATGAAGCCCTTACTCTGCCAAAGCAGATTGACATCTTCTCTCCAATTTAGAGTTGCCTGGGAAATAAAGTAGTAAAGAGACTTACCCAGAGTCACACAGCCAGTAGTGTCAAGAATGAAGGCTTAATCCAGAATTTCAGATTACAAAACTGGCTCTCTGTCCACTATATCATTTTGTCTATGTATAGCTAAATATAAAATTGATGATGTTTTTATGTAACTATCAATTATATATCTTTCTGATAATGATCAATAATTATAAATTGAAATTTCAAATTTAGAAATGAATTATATAAAATCACATCTATCTTCCAAAATTAGTATAGTTATGAACTAAAGAAATGTTATATATTTTTCCTACATACACACAAAAAAATTCACTGTGGAGAATTTTATCTTTTGTCCAGGTTTAGCAATAACTAGGAATATCTTTTCTTAATCTCATACATAGTTTAAAATTGAATTCATGCCCTATTTTTACTAAAGGGCTATAGCCTTATCTTATACAGAGGATGAATGATTTTTTCTTTCACATTATTCATAAGTGTACCATGATAAAAGACAAGAAATTCTTATTTGAATATAAAAATAGATTTCCTAACTATGTAACAATTACTTTTCCCTTATACAAAGGTAGGTATCAATGGAGAAATGAGGGAATATTATTGGATCACTTCTGCATGAACCTCTCCAAACCATTTTCTTTCCCCAGCACCAAAGTTTTTCCACAGAGAACAAAATATTCACTGTTGTCCATCCAGTAAAGCTAATGAAATAAAGGGGGATCCAAGCAATAGGGTGAATTTAAATACATCTTCAAAATACTTTTCTTCAGTGAATTGGAGAAGAATGCACATCAACTTCTATTATTAATGAAATCATGAGTATGACATTGTATGTTTAGTGGGTGGAATGGGGAGAATGGAAATGGAATCTCTGATTTCAATTGATATAGAGAACTCCCAATGAGGAAACTTCTACCAATGTAGACTGTTTCCTGCTCTGAATATATAGTCTTCAAGAGGGTCAAAAAGGCAATAAGTGGAACTTGAACCTAGGAAAATAAGTGTAACTTGAACTTAGAAAGAATCTTCCTAATTGAGTCTCTGTTACTGCACACTAGGCAATGCTGTACCTCTCAAAAGTGGGTTAAGAAACAGGAAAGCATATAGAGTAATATCCCCGTTACAGGTAAAGGTCTATTAAAAGATTTCTTTCAATATTTATTATTTCTCTTATTTATTGATTTATTGATTTCTCTTATAATTACAAGCCTCAAAACCAGCACAAAGGGAGGTAATCTAGGAAGTAATCTGGGTTGTTTTCATATTTGCCACTGACAAAGGTCAGTTTGAATCTGAACTTGTTGAGACAGCAGGGCATATCCCAAAGTTATGTCGGGTGGGGTGAATGTTGAGTTTGGCAAATACTTAGAGTAAGATTTGCCTCTACCTTCAGTATCCAATTTGACTTAAGAAGGTGGATGTAGCTATTTTCACCTAAGCCCAGTCAAGGCAATACACAGTAAACACTGTTTTTGTGACCAAAATCTCTGTGGTAAAGTTCACCTCTAAGCAGGAAGCAGTCCCCCTCACCAGTGCTCCCACTATTAAAAAAAAAAAAAAAAAAAAACGAATAGAGGAAATTGTTTTGGGTTTCTAATTCTCCAACTGAGCATGCTCCAAAGAGCGAGCCAATCTGGGTCTTAAGTAAAAGGCATTTGCACCGTACCAGCTGGTCCTTCTCCATGGCTCCTGCCGCCTTTCAGAGATCTGTTTTCTCCGTCGGGTGCACTCCGCGAGCTTCTCCTCACTCTTTCTTAGAGTTCTACCTGTCCCAGGTGCTCCCGCTGCTACAGATGCTGCCGCTGTAGTCTCTCTTGGTCCGGTCCACCCAGACTAGTCAAGCCACCTCTTACTACGTACTGAGCTGTTTGCTGCTAACACTGTTGCCATGGTGATCAAGAATACTCGGATACTCTGAACTCCACATCACAATCGCCCTCCTTCCTCCTCCCTTTCACATTCTTGCCTTGTTTCGTGCTTTCCTCTCCTTGGTGCTTTAGCAACTTGTATCAACTTGCTCTGCAGCCCACCAGCAATCAGACCGTATGCAAAGGACAAAGATTAAGTACTATCTTTTTTTGTTTTAATCAGGTTTCATTCATTGCGATCTTTGTAAGCATTGTGTTTAGGTTAAATTGGTAATGGTTTGCAACCTGCCCATACTAATTGTCATTGCAAGCTATATACAGATAACCCACTCATTTGTACTATTGTTTAAGTAAATTATTAAATCCCAATGTGTTTTAAAAGAAAATAGTTGCAAAGGGCTATTTAAAATATTATAGATTTAACTTAACATCTCTTCTTAGAGTTTTGGTGCTTTCAAATATATTTAGTTCCCTTTCCATTTCAGTTATCAGCAATTTATTACTGATTAGAATTCAATGGAATATCAGCAGTAACACTGACTTTGAACTTAATCTCCTTTAGCCCTTTCCCTCATTGGAAAAAACTCAATCTCCTGGCAATAATAAAGATTTATTAGTGGATAATAAAAATTTATCAGTACAAGGCAATTGTCCATGTTACAATCCAAAACCTGTGAAGCCAAAGTTCCCATTTTTAGTCTTGTTCATTAAAGAATAAACTTGAGAACTAAAGGTAATTTTTCCAAGTAAAGTGGATTTTATTTAGTACAACTCAAGGTTAGCCTCACCCATAGCAGAAGATTGTTCTTTACAACATTCAAAGAAGAAAGTAATTTTAGTCTTCTCATGTCTCTCCATATTTAAGTTGTTTCACCATCCTTTCATCAAGCTGTTTCTCTCTGTTTTTCCCCTCTGCCTCCATGCTGAGAAGGTCTCTGACCTTCAAAGGGCCAGGCAGCCATACCAATTAAAACCAAAAACTCTGATAGTATCAAAGAACCTTCTTATATGGATTATAAACTATGTAAAGGCAAGAATACTAATTTTTTATATTCTCTCATAATGCACATATACACGGTTCTAATTAATGAGTGCTAACTGGATATTAAAATGATACCCAAAAGTATACTCTTATAAGGAATATTTTTGGTCCAGAATTTTGTTTTCTATAATAAGTGGATGTAGTTTTAACTTTAGCCTCTGTTATTTATTTTCTGTATAACTACGATCAAGTCACTTACCCACCTTCAGTTTCCTGACCTGGAAAAATGAAAGAGTTGAATTAAATGGTCTCTGAAATCTATTCCAGCTTTAGATCTATGATCATTGGATCTCATTATCAGCGAGTGTTTTAGAGAATTGTCTAGGTCAAAAAGAAGCTAAGATTTTTCCATGGTCAGAATGATAGTAGGTGCCAAAAACAGAACTGAACCTCCTTTGCTTATCCTGACTCCAATGCCATTCCATCATCCATTACACAGAGGTGTCAAATACATCATCCTCCAGAACCATATCTTCTAAAGGGGTATAGGGTTATTTTATGCAAAAGAAAAATTTCTTATGTTAAATATATATGTATATATATATATTAAAATGTAATTATAAAATATTAACAAAATAAAGAAAAATTCAATAAAATAATTTTCTAAGTCAAGTGCAGTCTTCAGGAATCTTTATGTGATTTAATGACTCCATTTATATTTATGTTTGACACCACTACACTATATCACAATGTCTCTCACTAGAAAAATAACTGTTTAAAAACCAATGTATTTAGATAACTTTCAGAATTCTCCAATAAAATTAGAAATAATTTTAATCACTGCCTAACTGAAAAGAATCTGCATCATGTCTTGTACTATTATTAGCATTTCCCTAATCACTGAATCATCACCAAAATATGCTGAACCTTAGAATTCAGTAAATTTGTTCTGTAATAGTGTACTCAAGAAGAAACCAGGACTGGCCATTAGTTTAGTAGACTTTGTAGATCACTTCTTCTATTTGACAGGTCAGTGCAAAAATCTCACCTCCACACAAATGTCCCCTACTCCCCTCCTTGGCTTTCCAAGGCATCATTTTTTCTTTCTTTCTAATCTGAAATCCTCCAATCAATAGAATTTGGGTTGATAAAAAGAAGGAGCTTATTTTCTCCAGAATACATTAAGAGTATAGCATGTTACAGAGGAAATAGTTCTTACTGGATTTGGAAGGAGAAATCCTTTACTTAAACTCACTTGACCACATACTATGTAAATTTGGTTAATTTTTTTTTTAACTTTCTTTGGACCTCATTTTCTTTCCCTATAAAATTAGCACTTTGCAACTAAATTACCTCTTAATGTACTTTCCAATTCTAAAATCTATGTTTCTGTGTAAAAATATGATTGCTATAGAGTTGAAGTCTCTCTTTGAGGTTTTTTTTAATTAGTCCACTAAGAGATTTTTTATCATTTTAGCTAATTACCTTTAGAAGGTATTGACAGGATGACTTGAGGAGGTGATTAAGATACCTCAGAAGCCAGGGAATTAAATACATTAAAGAAAGAATAAGGGACATCACAAAGAAGGAAGAGCAAAGGAAAGACAGACCACCTATTTCACAAGGTGAAAGATTTCACAAAACAGACCACAAATTTCACAAAATTTCACAAATTTTCCTTAAACCAGCTCTGGAAATAATAATACTGAGCAAAGCTACACATTTTTTTGTACATGGTAGAGGACAAAAGCCTCTCTGTTTACAAGATAATTCTCTATATGTGGTATTCTATGATTTTTTTTAAATTAAGAATAAGTGCTTCCACAGTAGAAAATTTTCATCCATTGACCACTGTTGTTTGTCCTCCATTCTCAAAGAGGAACATGACATCAGGAAAAAGATGTCATGATTTGCAAATGAATTGTATTAAAATGAAGGGTAGTATATACAAAGTCACCAGCCTCACTCTCTCCTCCGGAGCTATGGGGGGGGGGGGGGGGTACAAGGGCAAGATATAAGATCAGGACAATTAAAGATGGCCCCTATCAAATAGGAGGCCTTGGTCTTTTTGAGCTAAGGTCTTTCCCAGATCTCAGTTTGGCTGAGCACACGCATTCAATGATTAAGGCTAGTAAAAAGGCAAAGATGGCCTCTTCAACCTAATCCAAAAAAATCTATCTGAAAGGGATTCTCAGGGCTTGTAGCCAAAATAGAAACAATTGCTATTTACACTCACTCAGAGCCTTCAGAATCCAAATAATGACTAGTGAGGCTTGGCTGAGACCTCTTATTGACCCATGAGAGCCCCAGTGATTTGGGTTTAAAATAGGCATGCATGGTTCATAAAAAAAATAATAATAATAAATGTAGCCAGTAAATGCCAAGCTATCTTGCTAGTTTTCAGCAATCAAAATTTATATTCCTTTGGGCAGAGAAACCTTAGGTGAGGGTATGATTCCATATATGGAGAGGAGGAAAAAGGAAGGAAGGAAGGAAGAGAGGGAGGTGTAAGGGCCCTTTAAATGGGCGGACACAGTGCATCGGGAGATTGAGGCCCAGAAATAATTTCTGTGGATATTAGGACTGCCCTTGGGCGGGATCCTGGCCATATTGAGATAGCTTCGTAATGGGTGACTCTCTCGCTGATTGGCTGTGTGTGTGACCTCACAGGCCCTATGTAAGCCCACTGCAGGCAGCAACCGCCCTCTTTAACCTCCTGCTGTTCACCCTGGCTCCCCAGCCTGGGTGGCCAAGCCAAGATGGGTAGCCAAAAGAGGTAAGGGTTTTGGTAGTGAACACATGGGTCTTCTGACCAGGTGTTCACCAGGGAACCAACAAGTCAGGGCATCAGTTAGGGCATTATGTGAGTAGGTATAATAAAGGCTTTTAAGATTACACGTGGCTGTTCTTGAGTGCGCTACCGGTTATTAAGCTATAGATTCAAGAGATTGTGGCCAGAGACCTTAGAAGGCCTCAGAGGAGGCGAGCCGGTAGAGCTCACACTGCAAAGGACAGTGGTCAAAGGTACTCTGGTGGGTCTAGGACAGACTAGTAATTGTAACTGCCAGGAGAGCACGTTACAAATGGCGCTCAACGTGGACACATAAGGAATTATCAGGTTTTGAAAATATTTAATATTCAGAATTAAGATTCTGAAAGATCCGGTAGAAACGCCACTTAAGAGGGAAGACAGAGAAGCAATATGGACCCAGGTAAATCTGGGATCAGACTCAAGGACACAGCTGAACATAATGCTTATATCAAGAGGTTAAAGAGCCAGATGGAAGATCTTTTAACAAAGATCACCACTGAAGAACAGCAGGAAGCTTGTAATCAAGCTCCACAAAGGCTATCCCCACACCTATTAGATATAGCTCGGAGAGGGAGCAACCTAGAGCTAATGCGTATGTATAATAGTATAGAGTACGAAATGCCACAGCAAGAGTTGCTGGAATTGCAGGTTAAACTACAGATTGAGCTAGAGAAAGAAGGAAAAGCTAGGTTAATACAGATAGAACAGGAAGAGTTCAAACCAGTGGCAGAAACTAAGGAAGGAAATAAACGAATCACATGGACTTCAGTTGTAGAAATTCTTCTTAGCGTTTTGTTGGTTTACCTTGTGCATTGTTGTTTTAAGGAATTTATTGATTACTCTTTCATTGAGAAGAAGTTTAGTTCTTTTTATGTGCAAAGCTCAGGTTTGATTTTAAATCAGCCTTTGGGGAATTTTCCAATTCTTCTTCCCTCTGCCTCACCTTCTTGGGCCAAGGGAGAAGGGGGAGGAGGAAAAGGAAGGGCGATAATATCATCAGCACTGCCCATTAATCCATTCAAAACTCCTGTGTCTTCATTTCAAAGGACAGGAGTAGGCTTTATGCCCCAAGGCAAAAAGGAATTGTGGGGTATTGAGTATAATCAGAAAAGTTTTGAAAATACAGTTCAGTTAATTTCTAAGAAACCTTACAGGGATAAGATCTTGCAGTTAGAGAGAGTGGAATTTTATACTTGTAAAACTGCTAGGATCATCTTTGGAGAGTTGAAACTCCTCTTTTCTTACCTCGTGGATTTTCCACTTCCACAGGTGAGCTTGATTTCCCAACCCCCTACGGGTACTTATAAAACAGTGTTTATGTTTAGAATGGGTTGGAAAATTGCTGTTTTAATCACTAGAATAAATAGACAGTGTGTGATCTTTGACCCAGGAGGAAAATATCAGATTTATTGATTCACACTCCTGAAGTACAATTCGGTATCAGAAACTCAAACTTTGATTTTTAGGCAAAAGAATTCAGGGATATAGCCAGAGTGTTCTAGTAAAGTCATTACTGCACAGACTATCCCCAAGATCTCTTCTAAACAAGAGAAGGGAATTTTGGGATATGTGATTGCTTACAATTTTAAATTTTGATTTTACATTTTTAAACACTTTTGATTTTACATCTTCAAAGTATTTTGATTTTACATTTTAAAGTTATTTTGGTTTTATATTTTTAATCTATTTTGGTTTTACACTTTTAAATTATTTTGGTTTTACATTTTTAAATTCTTTGCATTTTACCTTAGCAATGCACTTCGGGCATACACAGAAAGTGCAGCTAAGTGACAGACTGACTTGTCTGACTTGTTAATCTTTTTGACAACCACTTTGTTTCCACTGTGATGTGGAAAGGCCTGGATGGCATTTGGAAAGGCCCAAGTTGGGCCCCGGGGACATTCCTTCCTAGGTGCAGATCCAGCAGCAGAGTTCATCCCCACCAGAGACATTTGTAACCTGGGGATCCAAGAGAAGGACCAGACAACAGTCCAGAGAGACCAGCCAGATGTCCGCAGCCCTTCAGACGCTGATGGCAGCGATGCCCCTCCTGACCGTGACACCAGAGACACCAGACACAGTTCCAATGTTGCAGCTGAAATGGACTGTTTTGGGTGATACGCAATATAAAGACTGTAAATGGACAATGGGCCTGCTTGCTTCTCCCGTGGCCACTTGCCATATGGTGGCCTGGGAAGAGGCTTTGCCCTATGCTTTCTATTGAAGGACTATGCTTTTAAATTAGTGGGTGAAAAACCAACACACCCACCTGCCATTGTTATTGAGACAATGTTACTGGACATGACTTTGCTTATGTGCACCTGTGAATCTAGAATTGCTCTAGGATTGTGAAAAGTGCAATAGAGAATTGTGATAAGCTAGAATTGCTCTAGGATTGTGAAAAGTGCAATAGAGAATTGTGATAAGCTAGAATTGTTCTAGAATTGTGAAAAGTGCAATTGAGAATTGTGATAAACTAGAATTGTTCTAGGATTGTGACAAGTGCAATTGAGAATTGTGATAAGCTAGAATTGTTC